>NC_141150.1:60531766-60831766 GCF_053477565.2 Lygodium microphyllum
ATATATATATATGTGAAGCATATCATCATTACAATGGAAGCTAGTCCAATTGGAATTGGTTGGGGGCTATAGGATGAGATGATGAACATGAGAACATATATGTAGTAAGGTTTGGTATAATACACCCATACCTTTCTTGTATGATGATCAATAAAGGTTATATAATTCTTACATCCAGTCATTGATGTAGTATTTGTGAAACCCCACACATTCGAATGTATCGCATTAAGTTAAGTACATGCTTATAAGTTTATCATGAGAAAACTCATGCCTTGTCCATTTTTCAAATTGCCATATTTCATACACTGTTTGCAATATCAGTCACTTTGAACTTAGGCAAGCCTATCACAATTTTATGTGACTACATATTCTTCAATCATTGCACATTTATATGCTCAATCTGTTTATGCCAAATGTTAATATCAACCACAACTTCTATACCTTGTGCAAACATAACAGTCTTTAGTTCTAGGACATTTATATCCAAAGTAAGCATTCTTCCCATATGCTTGCCCTTTGCAACTCGTTTACATCCATTTCTAAATTCTTCTACAAATTAGCCATTGTGATTGAAATTTACTTGCAATCCTTGCTCAACCATTTTCCCAACAGAAACCAAGTTCTTTGTGATATTAGGCACATGCAACACATTGATCAAATACTTAACTTTTCCATCATACATAGACAATGAGACACTCACAACATGAGCAATAGGATGTGCTTAATTGTCACTTGTTTCCACTAAATGATGCATTTCATGATTTCTTTTCTCTAAACCATTCTCCATGAGATGTTATATGGTTACAAGTACCTCAATCCATATATCATATATAATCAGACATTACTACTAATGTATTTGCATTACTACATTCATCATATGTTGTATAACAAACTTCTCATTATCAACCTAATTAGTAGATACATAATTGTTATGCTACATTCTCTCATTTATATTATTTTTACCTCCTCTTTTTTGGACAGTCATATACAATATGATATTTCTAACCACAATTATATCATTCTCTAATATCATAATCTACGTTTTATTTGCCATGTTCTCTATGGCTCCTCTTGGCTCAAGACTAGCATCTACCACTTGTATGCAACTGCTCCTATGATTCATGAGATTACCCTTGATTTTGCCCATAATGGCCACCATTGTAGCCTCTACCACCATGACCTTTGTCTCTACTTGTGTTAGAGCAGAGCACCTATTCTAAACTGTTATTGCTTTGTGATGAGGATGTATCAAGACCCAAGTTTTTCTCTTCTACTATCAACATAGATATTAGATTTGCAAAATCATCAACTTGCACTTTGATAGATCCAAGGGCTTTAACAATGCTCTTAGTCTTCAATGCATAGTCATTTATGAATAAATTGCCATGCTTGACATTGTTTAACTTAGACTTCAATTGCAACTTTCTAGCTTTGGTAGGACTATCTACATCCTGTGTATGCCAATCATGTTGTCTAAAACACTAACAAAAAGGCAATATATAACTTTCCAAGCACCCTAGTTCCATCCCTTAAATAACTTGTCTTACTGAAGTGTGGCATTTTCCTATGGTAATTCTAGAGCCTTAGCATTATCTCCTTCAGTGTAGTCCTATAACCTTTGTCCATGAGGAAATTGGTGAATTTAAACTTCCATGCATGGAAGTTATGCTCATCAAGATTATCACTGATAATCTGATTCGACCTCTTAGAAATTATGTAGTAGAACCCAAAATCTTCTTTTATCAATAACTTGTTAATTCATGTAACTATCATCTGTACTAAACTCAATACGTAAGCATATCACAAGTAATACTTGTAATGTTGATAGTCTATAATTACTGTCTACTCATCCAACACCTGCAATATGTTAGCAAAATGACAAGGCTTACAAAGTTCATAAACCTTACTATATTCACATATGAATAGCCTCTAACTCTTGAACAAAGGCCGAAATGCACTTGGAATGTGAATCTGACTACATAGACTTGGATTGGAGGTCTATTATAGTTTATCAAGTATTCCAAGCTCACAAATGTGGCTCATTAATTAAAGATCATATGAGAGAGATCTCCATAGTTATTCTCCATAATAAGTCTTTCTTGTAGACTCTTGTGTTTGTAGCTCACAGGTCCTTAGTTGATGCCATGAAAAGATGGGGGAGAGAGGGAGGGAGCATAAGCTATTGCAAGAAACACAATACAGAGAATGCACACAAGATAAGAAGTTAAAAACCCTAGTCTTTCTTCTTCTTCTTCTTATCCACTAAATATGATAGTCTAAAAATAATAAAGAGAGAGTACAATGTACATAACATGCAAGTGGTCCATAGTATGAACATGCTAACTAAAAAGATAACTAGATACTTATCCTATAACTCAAGTAGGTGGACTACCTAATCAACCATTGAGTATAACTAAAATGATATGCTAATGTAGGTACCAACCACCTCAATGATATGAATGTGAAAGTGATCAACCATGTATGTAAGTGTCAGCTCATATTGAGCTTAACATCTCAACATGTCCAAGCCTCCCACTTTCCTTGATTGGGTTTGCTTTAGTTTTCTAATTAGTAGAGCATAATATCATGCTATTTGGACACATAGAAGCAACTTCCTTTTATTATTCCATTACATAGGCTTCGTTAAACTTAATATTTTGTATATAATAAAAATTTCAAAAATCAAATACTTTATTTCATAATATAATCACAACCTTCACTCTGCATAGTGGTATAAAATTGTCTTTCTATAGAAAGATATTGTCAGCCCAAAATAAGATATTTCAATCCCATAAGATTGAGTTGTATGTGATCGCACTCTATTGTGGCATTCAATAGGGAATTTACTAGATCAGAGACCCTCTAAGCTTCCTTTAACCTCAGGAGCCATTCAACATAAGAGAGGCTTGAGTGATCAAAACAAGATAGACACCTACCTCTCTCGAGGAAAATATGATCCCTATCTGCATGTGAGTTTTTCCACACTTTATAAAGTATGGGGCAAGCTCCTCCCATAGAAGCTTCTCACTAGTTCTCAATGGAAGAAGGATGGTGTACAAGACATCAAACCAAGGAGATGGCAACCAAGTCAAGAGAATCATGACCATATTCTTTGAAGAGATAATCTTTCCAAGAGATGCAAGCTAATCCCTCATATCATGCAACTTGTTCATACGATCCTTCATGGAAGTAGAATCATCAAAAGTGAGTATCTGTAACTTCTTATTGAGAGTAATCCAATGGGCAAAATGTATTTTGATGGTACAAAGAAGCAAGCTTTGTCCACACTTCTGCTGCTTTCCACAACCTTTGCACATGCACTAGGATGGAATCCTATAATCTCATAAAGAAGAAAGATTGTGCTCTAGAGTTGAGTTGATCCCATAAGGCCACATGATCCATCAATGATCCAATATTGCAATCCTCCACAAAAGATGAGGAGTAGGGTCGGTAACAAACTCCCAAAGATGGAAGGTATCAAGGATACACTCCACCTTACACAACCAAAGCGATTAGTTTGAACCATCAAGTGGTCTTCTTTGGGTAAAGAAAGAAGTACAGAATCTATATAGAGGTTGCCATGGACGGCATATGGAGGCCAGCAGAATAGGCCTTCTATGAAATATGGAGAGAATAGGAAGAAGAGGGTTCCCAAACAAGCACACTAGGTGACCTCCATTATTTATGATCCCTAATATAGTTTTTGGGATAATCTCATCACCATTTGGAGGAGTATTGAGAAGGCTCCTTATCTATATGATAAAAGCTGCGAAACTGGTTGTAAGACATCTTTGATATTCTATAGAAGAATCACCCACACAAACTATAGTTGGACTAGATAGGCCCTCAAACAATGGAAAGCAACTATAGGATCACAAAGAACTCAATATATATGGTCCTCATCTGGAGGAAAATAACTATCCCCTTCACAAAAAGACTACATTTGCTAAAAACAATGATGTAGGAACCTTTTGCCTATTGATCTGGTCAGTTGCCTACTCCACCACAGTTTGCATTTGCCAATGCAGACAATAGTTGATAGCAAAATGCAAGAAAGAGAGGAGGAAACATGTTGCCTACGAGGACTTTGGTTGCATATGGCAACAAAATGTACATTGGGAAGGTGTCTAGAGCAGTCTAGAATGGTCACCTACACTCTGGAATGGTTGCCTCAATAATAGGAGTGCTACAGCTCCAAACAACTCTGTGTCCTCTTGTTTGGCAATGATACCATGTGAGAGTGTGTAAAGAAGGAATAGGGGGAGAGAGAGAGAGAGAGAGAGAGAGAGAGAGAGAGAGAGAGAGAGAGAGAGAGAGAGAGAGAGAGAGAGAGAGAGAGAGAGAGAGAGAGAGAGAGAGAGAGAGAGAGAGAGAGAGAGAGAGAGAGAGAGAGAATGCAATAAAAGAAGAAAAGAAATCTACATTGAGTAAGGAACAAAAATTGAATATAGGAGGACTAATCAGTCCATGCACGTAGCCCATAGCATTAGTGAGGGCACCAAATCAAGCTGATGATGACGACAGTACCAGAGATGGAGGAAGATGATAGAGTCATATGTCATCACTCTTAAATCAAAATACTAATTTTGCCCCATACCTAAATCCCTTATTTTGAAATCCTAGTCCTTCAAAGAATAATAAGTCCTACACTATTACTAATAAGGAAGATAGATACATGTGCACATAAACACATATACACACCTAGGCCCGAACCTTAAGTCTTAAATCTTTTGGCCCTTCAAATGATGCCCTTGCTTCATCATCTCTCCAAAGTAGGCCCATGTTCCCAAAACCCAAAACACATGTGTACATAAACACATATACACACCTAGGCCCTAACATTAAGTTTTAAATCTTTTGTCCCTTCAAATGATGCCCTTGATTCATTGTGTCTCCAAAGTAGGGCCATGTGCCCAAAACCACAGCTAGCATATCATCATAAACACTATAATTCTACAAATCTACCCAAAGTTAGCCCCCCACCAAAATGACTTTTCTCCCTAGCTAGTCTATTATATCCCCTCACCAAAATCTTGATCCCACACTCGCTTTAGTGTAAGGAGAATGTAATTGTAAGATACACATCCATTTTTTGGAAGCAAAAAGTGTGTAGCTTCCTTCCCATTTAGAAACCATGAACCCTCCCAAACCTAAGTCTTGCTCTCTGCCCATATCAAAACCTTGATTCCTTATGTATCCTCTTCCCATGGAAAGAAGGGATTCTTTGAAATTAATGCTACAACAGAAATGGCAAGGGACAATATTAACACTACTACCACATGTTAGAGAAGAGCACACCATCATTAATTATAGTCCTAGAAGTGAGAGGAGTGTTTTGAAGTGTCATTAGGAGAGAGAAAATGGTCTTTAAAGTGAGTAAAGATTGTCTCTAATCCATATATTCTCCTTTTGAAAACACATTGGTGCTAAAGTCACAATCGCAATCCTTATTATATCCTTCAAACGTTCCAGTTAATTTGATTATTAATTATAAATTTGGTATGGATTTCTCTAAGCTCTACATGAATTCATGATAATGTTGATTTTCAACTAATTATAGCAAGGCAATTCGAAAGGGAGTTTAAGAAATGCTCACGTATCTTTCTCTTACACTTAAATAATGAAATTTTAGATCAAACCTCCAAGGCATCTGAAAATTCATCCTTGAAAGCCTTACTAGAGGAGTATGATGATTTGTTTTAGATGTCTACAACCCTTCCCCTAGAGGCAAATGGACCATCCACTCAATCTAGAGCCCTATTCCAAGCCAGTGAGAACAATCCACCTTACAAATCTCCAAGTGTGAACGTGAAGAAGTTACAAAGCAAGTCAAAGAGTTACTTGAGATGGGGTTTATTGATCCAACTTCCTCACCTTATGCATCTCCAATGTTGCTAGTCAAGAAGAAAGATGGCTCTTTCCACATGTGCATTGACTACAAGGACTTGAATAAGATCGTGGTCAAGAATTGGTATCCTATCCTATGGATCGATGACTTGTTGGATGAGTTTAAAGGGGCATAATATTTCACTAAGATTGATTTGCACTTTGGCTACCATCAAATATGCATGAAGGAGAGTATGAGACAAAAATGGCTTTCAAGAATGAGTGTGAGCTTTATCATTTTCTAGTGATGCCTTTTGGATTGACTAATACCCCCACCATATTTTAAAGCCTCATGAATAAAATCTTACATCCCTTCCTACTCAAGTTTATGCTCTTGTTCTTTGATGACGTTCTCATTTACAACAAATCACAAGAGGAGCACTAGACACATGTCAAAAGGGTGTCTAATGTCTTGTGAGAGCATATGCTATTTGCTAAGGAAAGTAAGTGCATCTTCATATAAACATTAGTGGAGTACTTGGGACACATTGTTAGTAAAAATGGCATACAAGCTGACCAAGGAAACCACATAATAAAGAGAGACTAAGAAAACCACATTGTTAGTGAAAATCTGCACTACCTCATTATGTGGTTTCCTTGGTCTCTCTTCATTTTAAAGACGCTTCATCAAGCATTATGGCACCATTGCAGTCCCATTGACTAATCAATTAAAGAAGGAATCATTCATTTGGGATGCTATTACTGATTGCAACTTTAACCAGTTAAAGAAAATGCACTACATGGATGTAAGGTTCCACCCCCTATAGTCTTGTTCAATGTCAACATCAACCTCCAGAGTAAAGAAGAGCTAGAGCACATGCAGGACCTACTTCAATAATGCAAAGTGAATCTTCAGAAGGTGCAAGATCATACTGATGAGAAAACAAGGCATTTGGAATTCCAATAGGGAGATATGGTTCTCTTGAAAGTGCCTAAGTCCCATCTCTCAATATTATTGCCATTGGCCTACATTATAGTAGTACTTACTAAAACCTAGATCGTGAAACTCTTTGGGATTGGGAGGTAGTGGATAACCCCTCAATGTATCCCTATTTCTTACATGATTGGCACAAACTATTATAAATTTCACTACTTTGTTATCTTTGCTCTTAATTCTTGCATAGATAGAACCATCATCTAGAACTTTAACCTCCATCCATGTTGTAATAATAAATGTTTACCTTAAGATCATTGGGTATGGTGAGGAATCTTGCACAAAGAATTGGTGATCGTCCTCATGTACACTTGTTATGGTAACCTTTAAATTTGAAGAGAGAGCATACAAATCTCATGTAGAGTTATTGGCTACTTGCATCCTCCATTTGTGGTGGTTGGTTGCCATCTACATGCCATCTTCCATTCTCATAAATACTCCTCACCATGACATTTATCTTTGAATGATGGTCTATTAGTACAACATGTGGAGTTTCTAGCTCTCCAACCTTTATTATAGTCTTTGTGGTAGCATGGTCCTAATGGTTCTTGGAACAATGACTCTTGGGTATCACCCCTAAAGCCAATTCATCCTCTATGTATTGCATAGGCCGTACTTCTCTTGTATTTTGACTACATATGACAATCTTCTCTACAACACTATTCACTTTAGCATTATCTACAATGACCACTTCTCCTTCCTGTACAAGCAACCTCTACATCTACATCATCAAATCAATTGTATATCTTTAAACATGTTTCTTACTCACTTTATATCATAGCTTGAGATTACTCACCCATAAACTAAAATTTCTTTTTATAATATCTATAATTTCTTCATGGAACTCTCTTTTTGCACTTCTAGGGATTTCACCCAATATAAACTCAATTGTATTGTTTAAAATTTTCTCCTCCAAAACCTTTTCAAGATTTGTAACTATCTCTATATCAAAAAGTAGCTTGTATCTTGGTTGTTTTCCCTTTAGATTTTCTTGTTTCTTTTCTTTTTGTTCTTTCTTCTTATGTATATCTTCCATGTTCTACTATGGTTTGGGTATAGCAGGAAGCATAGACTACTCAAGCTCTCTCATGTGATCCCCTCTAGTAACCCTCTTTGAGATCCCTAGATTCTTTTCATCACTTTTTCTTTTATCTTCCACTATTATATCTATGTTCTATTGCTTTGCCAAATAAGCATAAATAGGATAGGAATCCACAAGGGAATCCCACCTAGTATTCTCTACTCCATTGGAAACTTGAGATCTCTTACATGCACTTGAAAACTTAATAACTCTTTATTTGTAGCACATAGGTAGCAACATCTACAACCGCATATATATTTTGCATTGTAAGATATTCAAGAATCTTTTGTATGCCTCCCTTCCCAATGCCCCAGTAAAGGCACATGTGCATAGCCGCCCGTGTATTACTACATTGACAATACCAGCACTTGCACACTGCAAACGGTGAGCGCTCATCATCATTGTCACTTCATTCTTTATTATTTTAGTAACATTTGAATAAAGGGAAGGCCAGTTACACATTGTGACTATTGGAGTTCCCACATCTTGAGTCTCTCTCTCTCTCTCTCTCTCCATCTGCCATAGCTCACATTTGTCTTGCTTCTGCTTGCTTGTACTTCCCCTTGGGCT
This sequence comes from Lygodium microphyllum, assembly GCF_053477565.2. Lineage (NCBI taxonomy): Eukaryota > Viridiplantae > Streptophyta > Polypodiopsida > Schizaeales > Lygodiaceae > Lygodium > Lygodium microphyllum. The sequence continues at coordinate 60,540,238 of NC_141150.1, forward strand.
TATCCCTTCAACTAGTATCAGAGACTTCTTCTCCGTGAGCTCAAGCTCAATCTGGCATTGTTTTAGCTCTCATTTGAGTTACCTACAACAAGGTTTCACCATTGGCAGCCATAACTTCACCTCTTGAGGTTCATACTGAGCTCTCATTGCTTTAGGACTTAGGACCTATTGGGGCTATCTCAAGGCATTCTTGAGCCTAGTTTGAGCTTATTTTAGGGAGTATTCAGCTCAATATTTAGGGCTGGAAATAGAAAAACGTTTTTTTAAAGTTGTGTCCATTTTCAAGCACTTATGCTTGCTCAACCACTCCTTGGCATTGGACAAAGGCTTTCGCATTGTTTACCACTCCTCCTAGCATTGACCATTAACATTGAGCATTGGTTTTGAGTCATTGAACTTGAGCTACTAATTGTACAAACAGGGAAGCATGCAATCATAAAACAGGAGCAACCATATCTTCAATGTTTGAAGCTCGTATATGCTTCTCGCGATGCCCATGTACCTACGTTTTGTTGTCAGATACTTGGGGAATCATTTTTTATTGGTTTGAGATACTATTGGATTGATTTGAGCACTCTTTTAGCTCAATTTTCTCATAGATATCATTGATATTATAATAGGGTTGAATGCTATTTGTCTGGGAAATGTCATGCTCTTGGCTTATGTGATGCTCTCGGAATGCTCATTTGATGTTGGACACTTGGGGAATGTTTGGCCAATGTATTGGAATGCTTTTGGACTAATTTGAGCCCACATTTGGCTCAATTTTAGTGTCATTTTTACTACTATAATAAATAGGACTAAATGTTATTTTATCAGTGAAAGCACATGCCTATTGCTTGTTGATAATTCTCGGCTACTTGGGATGATACATTGATGTCTATGGTTGATGCCACATGCTTGGTCGTGTTCCTAGAATGCTTTTGGGCTTTGATTGAGCTCACTTTGGCTAAAACTTGACTGTCATTTTACTACTGTACATAGAATGGATAATAAGCTTTTAACAAGGATAGCTTGTGCCTAATGCTCTTTCATACTATTCAGGCATTCTATTGAATGTATTGGTACATGACAATGAAGGTTTATGCTCGGTTATGCTATTGAATGCATTTGAGCTTTGATTTGAGCTTAAGACATTTGACTTTGGTTGTTGTCAGTTACTTCATTGGATACTTCAAAGGTCTATGACCTTACAGGCTTGAAGTTTTTATTGGGTCTTAAGCTCCTAGTTATGTACTTGATGTATCTTGGGTGCTTGGATGCCACTCACATGAGGATTTGAGCTTTCTTTACTTGTTTGGCATTAGACTTTTGTTTCAGTGGGAGCTGCTTACTTGACACTTGGATGTTACATTGAGCTTTAGATTTTATTTGCAGTTGAGCTTAAGCTACTTCAACTTTTGCTCACATGCTGCAGGTTGTTTTGTATCAATGATTACCCTTGTTTGGCATTGATTTCTTACTTCTATACCTCATTTTTAGCATGTTGTAATTGCAAAATATTGTATTATTTATGAGAGAAATCCCTTCCATTTGATGTTGTTTTGGTCATAGTTTGTGGACAGCTTATTATTTGGTCTGTACCTCTTGTTTTTAGCTTGTCTAGCTGGTAGTGGTTTTGGGGCTGTTTGAAGGTATTATAGTTGTCTATTTGGTATGTATTATGCCTCTTTTTCTTGCACTATGACTCGTCATTCAAATGGCAGTGCCATCTTCAACATTGAAAAGTTGGATATGGCAGCAATTATGGCTATTGGAAGACCCAAAATTGGTAGGATTTGGTGTAGAAATCTTAGATTAGGCCAATCAAATGCAAGAGCATTAAGCCTGAAGGTCAAGATCAAGATATATTGGATGACTTAGATGAGCTTTGCAAGTCCATGATTATCCTCTCCCTCAACAAGCATGTTTATTATAATGTTATCCAGATGGACAGCCTTCATGGAATCTTTGGGAGAAAATTCATAAACTCTATGATAAGCAAAGCCCTACTTCTCAGATGTATTGGCTAAAGTAGCTTATGCACCTTCGTATGAAGAAAAGTACTTGTGTTTCTCAACATTTGAGCAAGTTTCATGCTATCATTGGTCAACTGTCATCGTAGGGTATTGACTTTAAGGACAATCTTTCACCTTTATTCTTGTTGGTCACATTACCTCAGTCTTGGGACACATTCCTATTGCTATGTGTGTAAATATGCCCGAGAATGGGCTAAAATTGTATGATATAGAGGGTGCACTCTTGATGATGACAAAGGAGATAAATAGGAAGAATGTGGATGCTTCTCACACTTCTCATGCTTTAACTGTTCGGGGTTGCCATGATAGCAAGAGTGGGAATGACCACTATGGTAGAGACTTGCAGAAGTCTCATTCTAAGTCCCATGGATAGTCTTGTAGTCAGTCTCATGGATGTAAGTTTGATTTAACATGCCATTATTGTGGGAAAGAAGGACACGTCAGGCTGTAGTGCCATAAAATGCATGTTGACAAGCACAAGGAAAAGGGCAAAGGGAAAACACATGACAAGTTTGATGATCACATCATTGTCCTTGCTAAGTATATTGTTAAGATTGAAGAGATCAATGTAGTGCAACAACCTAACTATAATGATGATTACATACTTTTAGCTTATTCTTTAGATGAGTCACATAACTGACTGATGCCTTGCTTTGTTTTACTAAGTATTGGTTGATGGATTCATGGACGTCCTTTCATGTGACCCCTCATAGAGAGTGCTTCCACTCCTATCATAGTATGACTGGATCTGTCCATTTGGGGAATAACTTGGCGTTGTAGATAGTTGGTATTGGTGATATATGGCTATAGTTTGGTTCATACAGTATGTTTACTTTGCATAATGTTCAACATGTACTAGCTCTCATGAAGAGTCTTATCTCTATTGGCACATTGGATGAAGAGGGTTACTCTATTTCCTTTGGGGATTCTTCTTGGAAGATTGCCTGTGGAAACCTTGTTTTGGCACGTGGTGCCAAGTTTGGCACTTTATATACCTTGGTTGTATCTAGATCCATAGATCATATTTTGTCTATGGCTACAATCCCACATGTATCTCTTTGTTGTCGTCGCCTTGGGCACATGTCCTTAAAGGGAATGAAAATGCTTACTTATTTGCAGTATCTTTCGCCCCTTGACTATAAGTTTTTTGAGTCATGTGATCATTGTTTGTATGGCAGGTAGACATGTAGTACACAGAAGAAGTTTGGCACTCTATGCATGGGTGAGCCTTACTCTTATCCATTCTAATGTCTATGGACCTATGCCCTATTAGTTGTTAGGAGACGCGACATACTTTGTCACATTCATTGATGATTACTCACATAAGGTCTAGGCATATCCTATAAAGTTCAAATTGATATTTTGGCTATCTTTTAGCTTTGGCTTGCATTGGTTGAAAATCAGTCTAGATATAGGTTGAAATGCCTACATTCAGATAATGGGAATGAGTATGTCTCTAAAGCCTTTGATTAGTTTTGCAATGAGAGAGGCATTAAGTGTCAATTGACTGCCTCGTACACCCCATCCCAGAATGGTATGGCTGAGCGCATGAACAAGACAGTACAAGAAAGGGTCTGTAGTATACTTAGCGAGGTAGGTTTACCACAATAGTTTTGGGTTAAGATAGTGACTATTGCTATACACTTGATCAATCAATCTGCTTGCAGGTTGTAGAGAAGGTGTGGTTTGGCAAACCTCCCTCATATGCCCATTTGCATATCTTTGGTTATGAGGCTTTCTGCCATGTACCCAAGGACAAGCACATAAATCTAGACCCTAAGTTCGTAAAATGTATCTTTCTTGGTTATGGCGATGCATATGAGATGGGCTATCACTTATGGGATCCTTGTTGGGGGTAAAGGCACCTATGCCTAGCCATTTGTGTATTACTACACTGATAGTACCCACACCTGCACATTGCAGGCGGCGGGTGCCCATCACTGTCACTTCATTTTTTTTTCTTTCAGTGACATTTGAATAAAGGGAAGGCTGGTCACACATTGTGATCGTTGGAGTTCCCATATCTTGAGTCTCTCTCTCTCTTGTGCTCTTGCTCTCTTTCTCTCTTGCTCTAATCGCCATAGCTCACATCTCTCTTGCTTCCGATTGCCCATGCTTCCAATGGGGCTTCTCCCTTCACCCAAAGTTTGTAAAAAGAGCGATACTAGTTTCATTCATATGAATCTTCCCATCCTTCCCTTGGGAAGAGCAATAACATTTGTTTTGCAAAAGCACCTCTGTGCAAGAACAACTAGCTTAGGAGATATCATAGTAGCTACAAGCCTATCGAATACTTCCCTCATTTCTAGAGGCAACACTACTTAGAGACCTTTGTGCCAACATGCCATACCACCTTTGCAACAACACGACTAGTCACTTTCTCCAAAGATTGTATACCATCCACTTTGAAGTCGCTATTGTAGGAAACAAGATGGTTGCAACTACCAAACAATGTAATATTACTAATCTCCTCAAATATGATCACACATATGGTGAGACCACATCTTTACATACCATCATTTAATTTAGCATGTTGACACCCTCTAAGCAACTATTTCATCATCTACTTATTTACAAATTGATGATTGAAGAAGAGCTCCATGTCACAAATCAATTCAATGATCCCTCACCCTTGGATGATATCATGTCTTATCTTTGTGAGCTATTGATAAGACCTAATGCCCTGGATACTCTAACTAAAGTGGAGTACACTTTCAACTTATATGACCGGTGGATTCATGAACCCTCTTCTATTGTACATCAATAAAAGACCAGTCTCCTTTGTAAATAATAATAAAACTACTAAAACATAAAAGTACCCATACATATTATGACCTTCTCTCCCAAGCTAGGAAGCTTGATGCAATTTTGTAGGGGGAGGGAAGACAAGGCTAGACCACAATCAAGATCTCAGAGACTGAGACACCAACTCTAGAGCTAGGAAAGTCAAGCCTTCAAAGACCTTTAAGGATCTAAGAGCAACTAAGAAATCGAGAACTAGAACATAAACAATTAACCATTACCTGTGACATAAAGATTAAAAGATAGACAAGGCTTCGTATTCCAAGTTGTGTAATCTTAATTTTTCAAAATTGATAAGAAAATTAAAACATTTGCAATTCAAATTTTTATAAAAAGGGCCTACAAAAATCCCTTTTTGTTTGCAAATGGAAACCACACAAGCACCATTCCTCTCAGCCATAATACAATCGACATCTCTATCAAAGATCCATTGAATGCAGATAAATTGGTTTTCTCTACCCAATAGAGACACGAGCTAAATTTGGAGGCAATCATGTGGGGAGTGGATGACTTACAATTTTGAGTTCTAATCAACCTTGAGAATCTAGTTGAAAAATACCAAATTGCGAAAGAACTCATAGAGCCAACTGTTGTGGCCTTGGAGACTACATTAGAGCCATGTAAATTCACATCCACTTTTAAATTTGTGCTAGATTGATCTAAAACTACAAACTAGCCACCAAATCACATAGGGTTATAGACAATCTAACAACTAATGGGAGTGCCCCTCCACAAGATCCTACCACCATACATAGAGCTAGCTACACTATCCAAGGATTCATCTAAGGACACCATAGAAAGAGGAAAAAGGCAAAGAGAAGAGATAGGGAACCCTAGCCTCAATGATGATCCATGCAAAAAGAGTAAGAAACATAGATAAGAGGAAGAAGGTAGCTTACACTCAAAGGACTCAAATGAAGGAATATCTATATGAAATATGAAATTTGGAGCATCATTGAATACATGGCCAATGGAATGTCTCATATGCAGGTTTGTAGGAGACCATCTCCACCAGCTTTTCAAGGGTTGTAAGCATGGTAGAAAATGACACACAAAGACTCTACGAGACAGCCCTAATGAAGCTTTCCAATTACATATATTTTATGTCATAATCTTTCCTTTGGTAAGGAACAATAAAATTGTGAAGGGATTATTTCAAAATGTATTACTTAGGGAAAATTAATTATATGTGTCGATAAAATCTTTTTAAGCAAGCAGTTGGAAGGGTTAACACAAACCTCAATGAAAATAACAAACTTGCTTCACATTTTTGTAGATATAGCTACAAAGAGGTCCATTGCACAATACATACAAAATTCACTTGGGAGAACCTGCCCTTTCCCATACTTGTTGGGCATCATGACAGGATGGGTGGTAACTATGAACCACCCACCAGAGGTGGGGGTTATGGTCCTATAGTACACACCTAGTCAGTGTACTAAGGCCAAAAGTTTTTGTTTAGCAAGTCTAAGGAGAGGAGATTCTTTGGTAATTGCTATAGGAATAAGTTTCCAAAGATAAGATATTGTAAATCCATTTTCAGTGAAGTTCTTAACAAGCAACTATAGGCTCTATCTACATGCTTGTTAGAGTAGAGAATAGGCCTAATAAGGGAAATAATAACCTTGTGGAGTGATTTCTTGATCGATGTAAATATTAGTTACATGTGGAGGAGAATTTTGTTGTTTTATCATAGGTCTTTATGAGGGTAAGCCCAGTGACACAAAGAGTTCCATAATCAATAAGGTGGTAGCAAGTGATAGAAAATGGCAGGTATCAAATACCAAAAATAAAATTTCTAAGTAATCAAACTCAAGAGGAACTTATTATAGATGGTGAAAATAGAATTTGGGTTTTTACCAATAAATATGGTAGGGTTGGAGATGTCGATCAAAAGCAGATCATCATAGTAACAAAAAGGAGTGTGTAAAATGTTTGAGAATGTCCCATCCATTGTGAAATGCCAAGTCCTTACACAAATTGTATTTAAAAAATGTCAAAAAGAGACTACACCATAGTGATGAACAAGTAAAACCCATAGGAATACCTCTAATTTTTCTTTTAATAGTGCCATTCAACATAATGAAGGTGTTGATGTTCCAAAAATTTAGGTGTGCACACTTTTAAGAGAGAAGGAGAGATCCTTGGAGGACTTTTTACCCATCCAAACACCATCATTTTCATGAAGAGTGAGAAAAATTTCATTGTATTGGTGAGATGCCTAGTTGATGATGGTGCTAATGACATTGATAAGGCCAAATTCCCCATCATGTGGAATATTTTATAGTAGTTCTTATTAATATCAGCTAAAAAAGCACTAAAAATGATGTCTAGTAGATTGATGATGACATGCTAGCTAGAGTCGATATTTCAAAAGGATTGTATGCTCAAACTAGTAAGTAATGCTACTTTGTGATTAATTTTCACACATAAGGTTCATTAGCTCAACCTTGCAAATGGCAAGGATAGAGGCAATTGCAAATAGACACAATTAGATGCAATAGTAAGCCATCTAAACTCATATTTGTGAGTGTTATAAATAGTGATCAAGAAGGGTATCTTTCCATGAATCCATTCTAGATTAAGATACATAAGGGATTCATATGTCATTTCAAAAAATAGAAGGTGTATCAAATTCACAAGAGTCAAAGTCGACACCATTAAATATTTCTTTTACAAGGGAGACAACTAGCTACTTTTACAAAAGAAAGAAGTGTTGCTAAGGAGACCTATCTATTCCACCAATGTAAAAGTCCTCCAGTAATTTAGAGAAAGCATGAGGTTCAAAATCATATTTATGGACGAATCCAAATAGGGAGAATGCCATTTTTTATTTTTTGGTAATATAGGAGAAAAATCATTCAAGATAAACACTAGTATCTAGATTGAGAAAATGTAAGAATTCCTCAAAGCCCTTAAGTAAAGAGTCATGGGCTTCATTAATATCAAAGCTTCTAGAAGGGATATGATTTAATCCCTTAGAAATAAGAAGCTTGAGATTATTATATGCAACAAAGTTGGGGTCAAAAGTATCCACATGGTAAGAATTATTAAAGTAAGACATTTTATCAAAGGAATATCAACTACATAAGGGATGGGTGGGACCACAAAATGTGTCCATATGTTTGTAGAGGCAATCTCTTAAAGACGGTAGAAACCTTCATCGAAGGATGAGATCATCAAAAAGATTTGGAGGTAGTGGCTAATTCGATAAGAAAAAAAAGTATTTGAAGGATTTTTTTGGCTTAATTAGATCTAGTAGCCCGTTATAAAAATAAATATGAAGGGTCTTGGAATGAGACTTGGTAGAGACAATATCCTTGTGGCCATGTGGCTAAACAAAGGTAATCTGCAACCATTAGTGAAATAGCAAATGTTTAGTTGTTGAGCCACAATCCTCAAGCAAAATACCTTTAATTTTTAAATTGTTAGATGTGTTGAGTGAAGGGAGAAACCCAAGTGGAAGCACGAGCAAGTGGAAGCAAGAGAGTTATGGCAGATGGAGCAAGAGAGCAAGAGAGAGAGACTCAAGATGTGGGAACTCCAACAGTCACAATGTGTGACTGACCTTCCCTTTATTCAAATGTCACTGAAAGAATAAAGAACGAAGTGACAACGATGAGTGCCCACTACCTGTAGTGTGTAGGTGCAAGTACTGTCACTGTAGTAATACACAAGCAGCTAGCCACAAGTGCCTTTACCCCCAACATTGAGGCTATTGTTAGTGCCTTGTGTAGAAGTAGTGATGCTTCTAGACCCAAAATTCCTAGGTTTATAATGTCCTTAAGGCCTGCAGCTAGGGGAAGAAACTTGTGAGCTCCCTATAGGGAGGAATTACTACTAGGATTATAAGATTTGTTGCTAGAGAATCATCTTTCTTTAAGTCTGGCCCATTCACCTTTTATATTGCCAAGGGTAATTTGAGAGCCATTGTTAATCATAAGGTTCTTTGCCAACCCCTGTAAAAATCTTTTCATGGAAATAGGAGGATACCAAATCTATTTTTACTATGTCATGAGCTTCTGAGACCAACCATTTGAAGAATAATATCGTAGAGCCTCTAAGAGATTTTAACTGAAAAATTGAATTGATATTGTGCATAATAGATAGATTGCATGATCAAACCATAAGATTGAGCTATTTTTGCAATCAAACTTGTGATCAACGAGATCATAGCAACACTTAATAAAAGGCCTTAGATAGTTGAATACTCCATATACAAATGGGGAATCATGCCTTCCATAATTCAACTTAGTAGACTCAAACACCATGTGGTGAGTAGCATCTACCAGCTTCAAATAGTCCCATAGTTAAAAAGATAATTAATATTGTTGTCTTAGCAAGATATTATGTACCTTCATTAGCCAAAGCAAAATAATACTCAGTGGCATTCAAGACATCTTCTTCAACAAGCCAAAAAAGTCACATTTCTTTTGGGATAGGTGCAATAAGAGTGAAAACCCCATAATCCTAAGGTTGTTGTTTGCAAGAATGTAGATTGAGCTCCAAGAGTCTAGGAGGGATGTAGGCATTGATACATAACCCTTGGATGTAGCCATAGCAGTTCGACCATTTAGGAGTATCCCATGTAGCATTAAAGAATTTAGCATCAAACTTTGAGAATTCTGAAGGGGTAAAGGCCTTTCTTACAATAAGGCTAGCAAAGTAGGGGTTGCAACATCTACAAACTTTCTTAGCCTAGGATTTTCCTCAAGGAACATTATATTGGCATAAGAAAAAAGATTGTGAATGATGCCTTTGGAGGATTCCATCTAATGATCAAGTTGCATTCATCTTCTTTGATGAAAGCATCCCAATTGTCAACCAAAATTTTCAGTTTAGAAACCACATTGAAGGTTAGAAAGGGCTATATGTTAGATTTTTAGCTAGTTTGCAGTAGGTAGCCAGAACAACACAAATGCCTCTCTAAATCATGGAGAACTTAAAGAGAAACCATATCATTGTCAATAATAGTATGTTTTTACTCGGTAGAGTTGATACATCAAAGTATTCCATCCACAAAAATGAAAGGGGGTGGCAAAACTTCACGATACCCATCTTAATGAGTTTAAGGTGCCACATAGTAAACTACAAGAAGAATAGTCAATAAATTAACTTGTATACAAATTGCAGGGATGAGTTGCAAGTTGCACTCCCCCACATGAGTGTGTTGCCAAAGAGCATTAACCAAGAATTGAGCTATATTCAACATACTCCAACATAAAGAAGAAAAAGAGAATTCAATTATTAAATCGAAAGCCTTCATAGAACATTAGTAGCCTCAACATGCAAGAGTTTTATTCAAAAAGTGTTTTTATAATACAAGAAAATGGTTTTTAATAGTTTATAGTGTTTGTAGAACCAAAAATAGTCTACCGCAAATTGACTAGAGGTGAAGTCTAGTACTTGCATCAATACAAAAGAAGCGGGCGAGAACCCATGACTTCTAGTGCATATTATAGGTATCCAAGCTGGCTATGCCAATGTTATATCTTATCGATGTCCATAATGTGTAACTCGTAAGTCATGATGACCAAGGGAGAAGTGCTCAGATTGTAGTGGACAAGCTATGGAAGCAGCACCATGTGAAGGCAAGATGTCAATAGGGTTTTCAAATATATAGGAAACAAATTCCTGGTGCAAGATGACACCACGAAATTTCTCCCAAAAGAGGTCATTACAACGTTGCTTTATGGGACCTTCAGAGGTAGGCTCAAGGAGGAGATCTACGGTTTTAGGCTATTAATTACAAAGGCATTTATTGATTTTTTGGAGGTTGAATAAGGAGAATATATTATAGGGGGTTTAAATACTAAATGTTTTCAAGAGGATTTTCCAAATTTGGCTATAGTAGTCTTCAAAGAAGAAAGCTATGAAACATCAGCAAGAACTGTAAGAATATTAGTATAGTAGCCAAAAGTCAAAATATTTAAAGTAGAAGATTTAAAGTAGCTGAAATCAAAGATTTAAAGCTAATGAATCTATGTGTTGAACTCAATCACAAAGTAGCGTTAGTTACTAGTTTTGACAAACAATCCTTTTGGAATATAGACTCAAAATAATAAAAAGTAGCCTTACTAGTTTGAATAGAAGAAATGGTAGTCAAGCTACACCTGGTGCGATTATTATTGATATAGCTAAGGAGGTCAAAACTCCAATTCAATTAAAACTTGTTAGAATAAAAAAGAGATGGAGTGAATCTAATCAATACCCATAGACAACCGACCTAGGGTTTGTCTAGTAGGGATTTATTGGAGCATATAACCCATGTATATATTAATTAATGATCAATTCAATATATGCCCTTTCAATTAGTCTCTCTCTTCAATTTGTCATCTCACAATGCCAACGGTTTGCTGCCTCTATGTTTTGTGTGTGTATGTGTGTGTAATTAAACTCAAAACAATCTCCAACTTAACCTTCAAAATAAAAGGAAGAACACATTTGTATTCCATTTAGAGAAGAATTCATTTATGAACATGAATGTAATGAAGAAAACATAATCTAGACGAAGAAATAGGTACAAGATATTCTTCAGTTTAAAGTCACAAATAAGCAAATGTGTGCCCACTATAATTGATAAGAGTAACATCTAATTTTTCCAACTAGATTGTGTATTATTGATATTGTTATGAAATAATGACTATTATAAGACTTTTGATGTTAGTGCAATGAGTGAAAACATGCTACCTACATCCATCCAAAAGCACACAATTAGCAGTATCAATCCTAAAAGTTCACTAATCTACCTCCATGGCAAAAAAGATCACCTAAGAAAGCTTGCCAGAGAGACACACTCATTCCCATCCACATAGCTTGTGCTTTACAAAAATCTTCATAATGCCTACTTTAAGTGTCTCAAGTAGGGATACTTCATTTGAGACTACCTTGAGTGAGGAACCTGGGATAAGAAAGCAGAAACTAAAGAGAAGAGAACCTCTCCTCAGTCAGAGGAAGATCAATAGGGGTTTCAACATGTCTAGTACAGGAACAAAAGAATGGGGGGAGGGGGGGATAGTCAAAAGAAATAGTTAGCTCTGAAATCCAAAACCTCAATTTGCTATGTAGCTCTGCTAATTAATCTAGAGGAGAGCCAAAAGAAAGTTAACCATCTAGATCTCAAAGATGAGAAACCCTTTAGATATTAAGTTAGAGGTGGACGAATTTGTTAATGGAAACCAATTCTTTGAGGATGTCAACATGGATGAGAGTGAATTCATAAGATAAGTAAATGAATATGACCTAAATAGAACTTCTAAGCCACTGAAGCCCGAAAGGCCATAGAGAGGTCACATGGCTAAAAAAGAGTTTTTACCCCTAGCCAAATGGTAACACCACTCCTAAAGGAGATTAGGGTGCCTCTATGTATTATAGGGCGTAAAGGTGCATGTGCCTACACCACCTTGTATTTACTTCACACATCGTGAAGTGGCTAATGCTCATCATTGTCACTTTATGATTTATTGTTTTAGTGACTATTGAATAAGTGAAGGCCATTCACACATTATGAATGTTGGAGTTTCCACATACTGTCTCTCTCTCTCTTGCTCTCTTGCTCCATCTGCCAATAGCTCTTACTCTACTCTCTTGCTTCCACTTGTGTGCTTCCACTAAGGCAGCTCTACCTTTCAACTAGTATCAGATTGTGCATTCGAGGACCTTCTTCATCATTTTCTTCAACGTGGATTCAAAGCTTCAGCTCAAGGTTTCATAGCAACCATTATTTCTTCCTTTGGAGGTATGCATTGAGTCTTTTTTCTCTCTCGTCTTGTTCCAACTTGCTCTCGACTTTTGTCAACGAGCTTCCCAAGGCTTAGCTAAGCCTTGTTGAGTTCTTATTGAGCTCAAGAGTAGACATTCTATCCATTTTGAGTGGATACAAAGAATGCTTTAGAATTTGTGGATAGTTATGGCAACTTAACAACACTTTCATATTTTGGCTATAACTTTTGCATACGGTATCATATTTAGGCATTCTATAGCTAAAAATGAAGAGAATGACAAGAGCTATAGATTTAAGTGCTCATAGAGTTGATTCTGTGTAGGTTTGAGTTATTGTTTTCATACAAAATAGAATTGATAGTATGGTTATGCTTTGGAATGCTACTTGGACTATTTGAAGCTTGATTAGGTCAATTTTACAAAGGTTTATTACTATCATTATGGTTTGGATAGCAAGCATACAATAGTGAGCATCATGCTTTGAATGCCTATTATATCTACATGGTATTTCGGGTATGCACAGAATCAACTCTATGATAGTATGGTTATGCTTTGGAATGCTACTTGGACTATTTGGAGCTTGATTAGCTCAATTTTACAAAGGTTTATTACTATCATTATGGTTTGGATAGCAAGCATACAATAGTGAGCATCATGCTTTGAATGCCTATTATATCTACATGGTGTTTCGGGTACGCTACATGTCTATAGTGATGTCTAGCATTGATGTATGAGATTGGATATGGGTATGACATACTTTGATAGTTGGATTTGTGCTATATTTAATGTACTTGGGATTTGGTCAATTGCTTTAAGCTTCTGTGCTTACTCACTCTTATGGGTATTGAAGCTTCATTTGGACACTTAGACTCCCAGATATATTTGTGATACGCTTGAGCTTCCCACATGCTTTGAGCTTTTCTTGCTCACTTTGCATTCCAAATTTGCTTCCAATGGGAGATGCTTATACTTACTTGGTAGAGTATGGTTTTTTAAGACAATGGGGCTCTTCGTTCATGTATATACTCTCTTGTGTGCTATTGGACATAGTTACCTCTGCTTGTGGGCTAATTTAATTTCGTATGCTTTGGAAACTGGCAACTACCTCTATCAATAGTTTGTCAATGATATATATGCTTATAGCATGTATGGTTTACTAACACTTTGAGTTAATGATAGTGTAGTGGGAGCTCACGCTCGATTGCCAAGGCCCACAGACCGCTTAGTGCTTCAAGCAAGCACAAATGGCTATCTCTCACCTAGCCAACACACCTTCAATCCTATGGGGGTGTAGTGAGCTTATCTTGATACCCAAACGAGTAGCCTCCTCCCTCAAGCAACTTGGTAGCTCCACGATTTGAGATGCAATCACAAACAACCTCAAGCCTCCATCTTCAAGCTCCATCCTCCATGCCACGCACGAGACAAGAGAAGAGAAGAGAAGAGAAGAGAAGAGAAGAGGAGATGATGGAGAGATTCTTCTCCTTGATCCCTCACCTTCACACACTCACTCTCTCATACTCTCACACTCCCTCTCTCAAGCACACACAAGCAAGCAAGAAGGAGAGAAGAAGAAGAAGAAAAAGAAGAAGAAGAAGAGCTTTTGCCACACACCAAAGAATGAGTTTCTCATTTACTTTTTGAGTTTATATAAAAAATCCTTATCCCTTTGGGCACCCATCCCCTTTTTTACATGATTGGCCATTGTGGCAAGGCCCTATTTTCTATTTCCTTCTAGTTGCCCTTTCTCTTTATCTACGCCTGTCTATCCTTTACAATTTGCATAAGAGGGAGCCTAGCCCTCTTTTACGAAAGTTTTATGGGTGGCTTGCATTTAAAAATACTCTTTTGCCTTTGACTTAGCTTTTGAGGTCGTCCTTGCACTTTTGGCCATTTCTCTTCCTGGTTCTTTCTTTGTGTCCACATTTAGGTTTTTCTTAGACTTCTTTGGATTTCTTTTTCTTCATCTCAAACTGGGATTAATATAACTCCCCTCCTAACCAAGTGCCAGTCCCATGGCACTGATCGATAGTAGCTAGAAGGTGGAGTGGGTGTAGCCAAATGGCTTTTTGAGTTTGTATATGTAGAGGCGAGCACAACTCCAGCCGCCAAGACCCACGGACCGCTTATTGTTCAAGAGTTTCAAGCGAGCACTAATGACTACCTCTCACATAGCCGACGTGTATCCCTCTCTACGAGTGTAGTGAGCTTATCTTAATGCCTGATTGAGTTGCTTCCTCTCTCAAGCACTTCGATAGCTCCATGATTCATGATACAAGCTCAAGCATCGTCAAGCCTCTTCCTCCAAGCTCCATCCTCCACAGCCATGCGTAAGACAAGGGAAGAGAAGGGAAGAGAAGAAGAAGAGAGGGGAAGGTGGAGAGCTTCACCTCCAAGATCCCTCACTCTCACAAGCTCACTCCCTCACACTCCCTCCCTCAAGCACTTACAAGCAAGCAAGAGAAGAAAAGGAAAGAAGAAGGAAGAGTCCACTTTGCCACGCACCAAAGAATGATCTCTCATTCATCTTTTGAACTTTATATACAAAGCCCTAAATCCCATTTGGGTGGTCATTCCCTTTTTACATGGCCGGCCATAGCTTAGGCCCTTTTTTCCATTGTCCTCCTATCTTCCTAGCTTCCTTCCTACCGTCCATCTACCTTTACAATTTGCATAGGTGAGAGCCCGACACTCTTAAAATAAATTGTGGTGCGCCTTGTGTTCTTTTACAAAAGCATTAACTTGTGTTTTTTCTTGTGTTCCTTTCTCTTTAGGACTTTTCTGCACTTCTTGTGTTTCCATATTTCTCCTGACACGCCTTCATCTCCCGTTTCACTTTTTCCTTGGCCTTATCTTCTGCTTTAGATTTTTCCAAATTTTCACCTTGTTTGTCTGAGGGTTAACATTACCCCCTCCTAGACGAGTGCCAGTCCCATGGCACTTGCTGGTGGTGAGGGGGATGGTGGCGCTAGGATGCCAAGGGTTTCTTGAGGTTGTGGACATATCGTGGTGGGGGTGTGTTGGAGGGATTTCTAGACCAGTTAGAGGGATTTATGGAACTGAAAGGCCCTTGGGCTGGGTAGGGTTCCTGGTGTTGAGAAATAAGGAAATAGCGTAAGATTTATCTATGGTTGTATTGAGACTTGTATGAAAAAAAGGATTGAAAGAGAATAATGTAGAAGAAGTGAGCATGTAGCTCCTAACTTGTGCTTGCTCCAACTTAGTCTCCCTCCACTTAAAGTTTTTGTAGTTGGTATCAAAGCAGCAAATGATACACCAATATCAGCCATAGCTAATTACACCCAATGCCTTCATGACATTCACCTTATACTCTCTTGCAAGACATATACAAGGTGTGGGGATATTGCAGCTTGTATTCTGGGTGCGGCTGGATATGTTTCGGGTGATGATGGAGTTGCAGCCTACCATTTCACCAGCTCTGTAGACTGTATATCCAAGCCTTGGCAAACAGATTACTTAAGCGGGTACTACTTCCTTGAAAAAAAAATGAAGAATAGTAAGGAATGACCATTATTCTCAACAAAAGCTTTGGCAATGGGCATGGAGTAACTACCTCAAAGCTTAACAACCTTCTCATTGCATATACTCATTTCGCCATTGCATGCAGTGTAAGTACACCCTGTTCAAAGGGAGATCTGTGTTTGCATTTCAGTACGGAAGGGCTTTGCCCTTTGAATGATGCAGGAGTTGAAAAATCTCTTACACACAAGTTGGCACACCAAGTGATGGAGCTTGTTGATATGGGGCTTCCCAAGCAAAGGGCAACTGAAATTGCAGATGCAGAGTTTTGGAATAATAGACATATTCAAAATAATGCTTATGATCAAGCAAGAGCGCAGGCCATTCATGAAGGGAGGAGAAGCAAGACGATCTGCTGACAGATGCATCGATCACAGCTGACAACATACCTAAAACGTTCCATAATAATTATTGGATTGACTGGATAAAACACAAGCAAACTAACCACTACAGTGAAATTGCCCTGATCACAATGGCAGGCATTGTCATTGGGATTATTTTTGAAAACATAGCTTCAAAGAATAAGGATTACTGATATATGGCCCCATTAGATCTTCTAAATGAGCTGCATAAAGATACATTCAAGACTGATCCTAAAACGGAATGGAAAGTATCACATTTTTTTCTTCAACAGTTGGACAATCCTTCCAGTGACATATCTGGAATAGCTGTAGAATGCATGAAGAATCTACTCAACATCTATTTTGGAAATGTGTAGAAGTCAATGGCAAGTTCTATGCAACTTACGAGAGACTATTTGGAGGCCAATCTTTGCTCAAAAAAATTTCGGGTAATTTTATGTAGCTTCCGCTTGATATGTACGTCCAGCTTAGCACATTTAAAAAAACTGCAAAAAATTTGCATGAAAAATGGTCAAGTTTAGATCCGTGTTTTGATGCATTTTGGGTCATACGGACATCATTTGGGATTCGATTTGGATGTTTCTTGTTGGGAATTGAATGTATGACATGTTGGCATCATGGATGGATGCATATGATAGTTTTTGGACACATATATGATAGTCATATCGCTGGAAGCTATTTTTACATGCATTTTTGGGCCATTTTTAATGCTTTTTGGTTTGAAATTGGACCATTGATATTCTGGATTGGGGCATGCTGCTGAATACCATTTGTGGACAGTTTGTATTGCTAGTTTTTCCAAATTTGTAGCAGCCATAATGTCTGACATGGCATAGATACTCAAATTGTGGGAGACAAATTGACCAAAGACAATTATAGTATTTGGTCTTACAAGATGGAGAATTTTTTGATGGGGTAGAGGTCTATGGGACCTCATAACAGGTGATGATGAATGTCTAGAAGTTCCTGAACATCCAACTGAAGAGCAAAAGAAAGCGTACAAGGATTGGACAGGGAAGAGCATGAAGGTTTTACATTGGATCTCCATATGTATTTCAAAAACCTTGATTCCTCATATAAAAAAGGAAAGTACTTGTAAGGAGGCATGGGAAATCATAGAAAAAATGTATGGAACATGTACAAAATCTTGTAAGATACAAGTCAAGCTGAGATTACATGGTGCATGGAGAGGCAATCACAGTATCAGTGACTATGTGGCAAAAATCAAGCAAATTGCAGAAGATCTTGCATCCATTAATGCACCTGTTGATGATGATGATTTAGTGTCAGTGACACTAAATGGACTTGGACCAGCTTTCAAATCTTTGGATACCTATATTTCAATTAGAGGAGGCCCTATGCCTAAATTTGAGCAGCTTATTGGATTGCTACTTACAGAAGAAATCAAGTTGGGATTGAATGCATCTAGCAGTGGCAAAAATGCAGGTGGAGACAGTGTTTTCTATCACTAGAGAGGTCGTGCTAGCTCATCTAGAGCTAGAGGCTCTTCACTTGGTCGTGGTAATGATGGTTTTGCTTGTGGAAGAGGTAAGCTTGGACATGGTGACTTCATGCATAGAGGCAGGGGGAGATCTTTCTCTAGAGATAGAGGACGGTCTAGTCTTTCACAAAGAGATGGCACTTGTCATTATTGTGGACAGTTTGGTCATTTTGAGAGAGATTGTTATCACAAACAGAATGCCATGTCTAGGGGTCGTGGAAGGACCCAGTATGGCCACTATGCAGGCACTTATGGTGGTATAGGCTATGGACCTAGAGGTGGATCGCCTAAAGGTTACCTATTTGCTATGGAGCATGTTCTTGGGAGCATGACTCACCCTCCTCATGAGAATGACTAGTTTTTGGATTCATGAGCTACAAACCACATGATTCATCATGCTAAGTGGTCTGATAGCAAGGAGCAGATGCAAAATGAGGAATATGTTGCCACTGGTGATGATACTTTACATAAAATTACTCATATTGGTAGTGTGCCACTTGTTACTAAATATGGGATTGAGAATAAGCTTGGTGATGTACTTTATGTGCCCACAATAACTAAGAACTTAGCATTGCTTGACAGATCAAGGATTTTGCATGTGAGATTCAATAAGTTTGGATGTTTCATTGAGGAGTTCCATAATGGAAGACCTGCCAGGTTGATTGCTCGTGGTAGAAAGAAAGGGAGATTATTTGCTTTGGATGCAGGTACTCCAATGATTTAAAACTCTATGTATGTTGAGAGTGGACATGGGCAAAATTAAGGATGTGGAATTATGGCATAGAAGGATTGGTCATGTCCATTTGCAAAGATTAAGCAAATGCAATCAAGACAAATAGTCCGTGGTCTACTACATTTTGGATATGTGATTTTTGATCATGTATGTGAGGCTTGTCAATTTGGCAAGCACTCTAGATTGCCATTTCCAAAGAGGGGGAGAATAAGCAGCTATCCTTTGGAAATGGCACACTTAGATATTTGGGGCCCATGTCAAAATGTTTTCATGAGTGGAAGATGTAGATTCTTTATCACTTTCATTAATGTTTTTAGTAGAATGACTTGGGTGTACTTAATCCTTTGGAAATGGTACACTCAGATATTTGGGGCCCATGTCAGAATGTTTCCATGAGTGGAAGATGTAGATTCTATATAATTTTCATTGATGATTTTAGCAGAATGACTTGGTTGTACTTTATGCACCATAAAAGTGAAGCATTTGAAAAGTTTTTGGAATTTAAATCTATGGTTAAAAAGTAGTTTGGATGCTACATAAAACGTTTGAGGTCAGATAATGGTGGATAGTACATGTCATATGAGTTTTGTGACTTCTTGAGAGATAATGGTATCAAAAGGCAATTGACATGCAGGTACACACCTCAACAAAATGGTGTGGATGAAAGGAAGAATCGGATCATTGCAGAGGTTGCAAGGGCAATGATGAACCAAATGAACATGCCATTGCCATATTGGGCAGAAGTAGTGCATACTACATTTCACATTATGAATAAAACACCTATAGCCTTGACTCATAATATGTCACCATATGAGAAAATGTATGGTAGGACACCCACTGCTGCATACTTTAGAGTCTTTGGATGTGTTTGTTATGCTCATGTTCTAGATGATTTGAGAAAGAAGATGGAACCAAAGGTTGTAAAATGCATTTTCCTTGGATATCCCGATGAGAAGAAGGGATACAAATGCCATGATCTAGTGAGTAAGGAAGTATACATAAGTAGGGATGTCAGATTCAGTGAATATGAATCATGGTACGAGCACAAAATTGCAATGGATGTTGATTCTTATGAAAGCAGTGATGATGATGGCTATGGAAGGAAAATTTTAGCAAACAACAAGGCTGAAAATCAGCATGTGGAAGATGCTTCATGACCTCAAGAGAATGTGGAAAGCAGTGGCAGTTACAGTCCATGGAGTGGTAGGTTGAGAAGCACACAAAGGAGTGCAGAAGTTGCGAAGAGAAAGAGACCTATGGCTAAAAGTTGAGAAGATGAATCTATAGATGATGAGTATGGCATTACACATGTTAAAACACCTAGCACTAGAAGTGCAGGAAAGTATCCACATGGTATTACACCTCAATTGAGAAGGTCAGAAAGGGTAAGATATCCAGTTAATAGATTGACTTATAATGGGTTCATGAAGATGCATTATGCATACATTGTTTCTTATGTACAACATGTGGAGCCAACTTGCTTTGAAGAAGCAGTAGAGAGCAAAGAGTGGAGACAAGCAATGGATGAAGAGATGGATGCACTAAGGAAAAACAAGACTTGGGATTTGGTGAAATTACCTCATGGCAAGAAATCCATTGGATGTAAATGGGTTTATAAGGTCAAATGTGAGTCGGATGGCTCCCTTGAGAGGTATAAAGCAAGGTTGGTTGCAAAAGGATATGCACAAACTTATGGTTTGGACTATGGAGAAACATTCAGTCTAGTAGCTTAAATGACAACAGTGAGATCGGTGATTGCCTTGGCTTCTATCTATGGTTGGAAGTTTTATCACCAAAATACCCACATTGTGTATGTAGGTAGAAGAGGAAGTGCACATGGATCAGTCAAAGGACTATGTAGATCCAAAATACCCACATTATGTATGCAGCTTGAAGAAGGCTTTATATGGATTGAAGCAAGCACCAAGAGCATGGTGTGATAGAATCAACAAACTTTTATATAGTATGGGATTTCAGCAGAGCAAAACTGATTATTCACTTTATGTGAGGCATACAAAAGATGATATGGTTGTTGTTGTCATCTATGTTGATGATCTCATTATTACAGGTACACTTGAGAAGGAGATTGTTGAAGTTAAGCATGGGTTACATAAAGAGTTTGATATAAAGGACCTTGGTTTGTTGAGATACTTCTTGGGTATTGAGGTTATTGACACACCTCATGGTATATGGTTGATACAAAGGCAATATGTATTGGAGATGTTGGAAAAATATGGTATGACAAGATGAAAACGGGTTGATACACCATTGGATCAAAATTTTAAGTTGATGGATGATGGTCCTTATGTTGAGGATGTCACTACGTTCAGAAAGATGGTTGGTAGTCTTATCTACTTGACCATTACAAGACCAGACTTGAGTTATGATGTTGGATTGATAAGTTAGTTTATGCAGAAACCATGCAAATCATATTTGGATGTAGTGAGAAGAGTTCTTAAGTATGTGAAGAAGGCAATTGGCTATGGCTTGTTTTATGAAAAAGGAATCAAGCCTACATTGTTTGGATACTCATATGTAGATTGGGCAGGCAGCTCTATGGATAGGAGATCTACTAGTGGCTATGCATTCTCATTTGGTTTAGCCATGGTAAGTTGGAGCAGTAATAAGCAACCTACAGTTGCTCTGTCAAGCACTGAAGCAGAGTATAGAGGCATTGCATTGGCAGCATGTGAGCAGACATGGGTGAGATTGATCTTATATGACATGGGGATATAGATTGATGGTGGAGTCATTATGTATTGTGACAATGTTAGCAGCATTATGTTGGCAAAGAACCTAGTCTACCATGCAAGGAAAAAACACATAGAAGTGCACTATCACTTCATTAGAGAAAAAGTCATTGATGGAGAGATTGACTTGGTCCATGTGAAAACAAATGACCAAGTTGTTGATATCTTTACCAAAGCATTAGGTAAAGTTAAGTTTGAGTATTTTAGGAGTACACTTGGAGTATTACCTTTGCAAGCTCATTCTGAGCTTGAGGGGGAGTGTTGAGAAATAAGGAAATAGCATAAGATTTATCTATGATTGTATTGAGACTTGGATGAAAAAAAAGGATTGAAAGAGAATAATGTAGAAGAGGTGAGCATGTAGCTCATGACTTCTACTTGCTCCATCTGAGTCTCCCTCCACTCAAAGTTTTGTCACCTAGTATTGGATGGATTTTTGGAATTGAGAGGCCCTGGTGTTGGATATGATCCCTGGTGTTGGAGGAATTTTTGGACCTATTAGAGGGATTTATGGAACTGAAAGGCCCTTGGGCTTGGTAGGGTCCCTCTGGTATTGGAGGGATTTTTGGAACTAAGATGCCCTGGCATTGGATAGGATCCCTAGTGTTGGAGGGATTTATGGAATTGAAGGGCCCTAGAATTGGGTATGATCCCTTGTGTTGGACGGATGTTTGAAATTCAAAATGGTGTTAGATGGATCCGTCATTTAACTCTCCGTGGTTGAGTTCACCTGCGATGTTCCAAATGAGCTTCTTCATTCACTTTCTGATCGTGGTTGCTGCATTCGCCCCTTGGTTGGTTATGCTTTATTTGATGGCACATGGCATAGGATGGGGAGGGCATTGCATGGATGATGGGGTCTCTGAAGCTGGTGATGGGGCCTTCAGTTGTACCTGGAAAGAAAAGAAAGGTGCATTACCTATGGGTGTGTCCCACTGTCATGTGGTGCATTGTGAGCGTGCTAGTGGGATGGAGCTTAGGGTGATAGGTATACTAACCACAGGCGAGTGTTACCTCCCTGGGTGTGTCCTGCCCTTGATGTGCCCTAAGTAGGAAGTGGGGGATCAAAATGAGGCTAGAGGGTTGGAACGGACCCGGCCGATTGGGGCCACCGAATGCACCTAGCTTGAGGACCCCTAGGTGTAGTGGCTGTGGTGGATGTGTAACTTACAGTGGCGGCGTGTGATAGCTTTTCCATTTTCTTTTTTTTTCTTTCTCTCTTTTTTAATAATAATAATAATAAAGTTACATAGTCGTGACAAAAGCTTAATCTTCATCATTAGAGTGAGGTGGAGAAGGGGGCTTAATAGATTTACTAAGGAATCGGCATTTGTGGAGATATCCCTCGAGGTTGAGGTGAACCTGAAGGGTGATGGTGGAGAGGAATGGATGACTACAGCGGGTGAAGTGGCTATCATTCATGTCCTCTAGTAGAGCAAAGCAAATGAAGGAAAGAGAGTGCCTTGCATCATAACTTGAGCCATCGCGCAACTATCTATAGCGTTAGGATCAAAATGGAGCAATGGGAGGCCATGCTCTTACAGGGTGGGGTCTTGCCTAACGAGTATCCTAAGCAATCTAAGGTAATTACAAGTGGTAATAAAGGCGGGGTCAGGGTATGAAGAGAATGCATTAGTGAATTGGATTAGGGTTTCATACAAGTTTTCTAATGTGAAGATGAGGGCATCTTCATATGTGGTACAATGACGATTATAGATTACAGGGAAGTTGTAATGGCTGTGAATACTAAAGTCAAAATCCGCTCCCACCCTTCGATCGTAGGGCATTAAGGTTGGGTTGTTCCGCTTGAAGGGTTGAGTGTTGCAAAAGGCCATCCAAGTGTCCATTTTGGTTTTGTAGACCTTCTTCTCCATGTAGGTTGGCATTCGTAGCCGGGCACACACCGTGGTATTTCAAAAACTTTATTTTGCCAAAATTCGGTGTCTTTTGTGGCCCATAATGTGGGGTTCTACTTTCTCTCTTCTAGCCATCTTTGTCCGATCCCACTTCAGATGTTAATCACCTTCTCCACCACCTTGATAGGTAACACTCTACGCAGGGTGGTGGGGAATTGGAAGTTGAGGTCAAAGGGGCTCCTGGCCATTTCTTGCCTCTCCCAGATTATGAGGTTGGTGTGAAAGCTTGTTGGGGTGTCGTCTGCACATGGTGGTATAGGTGCCTAGGATGCCCTCACGCCCCTCGCATTCCATTTTCTCCTCATCTCCTCCACCATTTGCTTTCTTCTTTCTCTCAGTGTTGCCTTTCTTTCTGCGAAGGTGTTTGCATGTTGTTGCTCTTCAGGCCTCGGGAAAGGAGGCAGTGGGACAAGCTCATCTTCATGTGGTCCCATTTCAAAGTTCACATCCACCTCCCTTTCCTGGCTTGGCTCTTGCTACTCCTCTTCGAGGAACCTGAGTGCGTCCACTTCCTGTGAGGTTAGGCCTACCAATAGGAGATAATGGCATTGTTCCAATGCCACTAGGTTGTGGCGACATCTACAGTCCAGTCTTCAGTGCCCTATGAGCCATTTCCAGTTTCTATTTCATTGCCTCCATGGACTCTCTCTCCTCTGTCTAGGTGACGTCCAATAGGGTTTCTAGGAAGGCACATTGTTGGGTGTGGAAGCTCACTTGGGTGGCCTCTGCTTTGCTTTCAGCAAGTGTCTTTTCTTTTTTGGATTGAGCGAGGCGACGTGCCAAAGCTTTGACCAGTTTTTTATTCTGATTGGCCCATTCTTTCACCCTCTTGTTCATGTCTTTGAGGCTTTTCCCTTGCCTTTGCGCTAGCAGTGTCAGCCTTCATTCTTGGTCTTCAATTTCTGCCTTTAGCTGTTGCTACTCTTCCTGTGCCGAGGTAGCCTTTTGGGTTAGTCTCTCCATCTTTGTTTCATACTTGCGAGCTCTTTCCTCACTCAGCTCTTCTATGGCTTTAGTGAGTTTCTCCATTTGAGCTTGCAGACCTTCGTAGAGTGCCACAATCTCTTCATTGTGCTACTGTTTGCATTGCGTGGCCTCGGTTTATCCGTTCAAGCACACTTGCCATTCAGCTTTCGTCTCTTCCTTAGATTGTAGCTACTCTTTCAACTCATTGACTTCCCTTTGGGCCATGGGCATTTGGCATGTTCTCTCTAGTTGGAATGCCACCATGGACTCCTTTTCAGCTTCAAGCTCTACTACCGCAGTTCTCTTCTCCTCCTTGTCTCTCTCTAGTTGTTTGAGAGAGGAGCTCTGTGACGTACTCATCGTATTCTTCAGGTGGCCTCTCTGTTGTGGGGACGAAGGTTGTAGAGCTTGCCACCTTTTGCTTCTTAGGATCTCGCCTTGACTCGGCGTCTACCACAGTCGGTCTTTTGGTCCCTACCAGGGGGGCTCCTTCTCCTGCTCTTTGACCCGTTTCCTTATTTACAAAGTACTAGACCCAAGCCATTAGGTTTCTAGCATCCACCTAGGCCATACGATTGGGAGTGCAATTGTGGTTCCAAAGTTGTGCAACACAACTTGGGACGGAAAAATTCTCTTGTTCTTCCAGGAAGGGGAGACTTACACACTAGGGTAAGGACATCCTAGTGGACACAATGCGCAACAATATTTAGGAGTTAGATAGTTAAACTATCTAGGGAAAAATTCCTATGAAGACCTAGTCGATGCTAAGGTCATTGGAAAGGGCGGATCACCAGTCCATAACTCAAGAAGCACGAGTTGAATTGGCATTTGACTATGTAGATTCTTGTTTCTTACAAGCAAAGGTGAACTTAGGGAAATCCCCAATTCCCAAGGTATCGGATCTTGCGGGTTGCAATCGACCTAAGGAAGAATGCTAAGGGTATTCAGGAAAGGAACTTCATCTTAACAGGAATGTTGTATAAACCACCAAACTTGTCTATGTTTGAAACAATAGGGCAATGTTAGCCTTGATCAAATCAGGATCAAGAGGAAGACCACTTAGATCATTTAAAGGATCTACAAGGATTTCTACCTTAGAAAGGTTGTAAATTCCTTGAGCAAGTGTTCTGATATATCCAAGTTAAATTCTGGTTGTGCATGCAATGGGATTGTGATGCCTTGAAGCAGGAGGTTATGAATTCAACTATTTGTTAATGTGGTTTTGGATGTTAAACCAAGTGGGGTGTGATTGGTGATTTCATGGCTGGGTCTCTGATGATTGATTGCCATGGGAACAAAAAGGATGTTTTCCTAGTTAAAGGATGTTAGGCTGGTTGTTTCAGCTTGATTGTTTCCGAAAGGATACTTAAGGATTGGTTGTGGTTTTGGATGAATATCCTAGTGATTATATTTTCATGGCGAGAACTATAAGGATAAATTGCCATGGGAACAAAAGGGATGTTTTCCCTAGTAAATGTTATTGGGCTGGTTGCTTCAGCCAATGATGATTTCCTAAAGGGATAATTAAGGAAGGATGGCGCTAGCTACCCCCATGAACCGCCAAACCCTAACCAAGGGGGTTATGAATCCGCGCCAGGAATGTGGACCGAACCTGTCGCGAGAGGTCTCTCTGTGGAAATTACTTGGCGTAGGAGGACGCTTGGGTGCCAGGAGGTTGTGTCAAGGTTGCTAGGCCATGGTAATGATATGTTGGCCTGCTTCATCTGTGCGTGGGTCATGACCTGTAATGAAATAGGTGTTGCCTCCCCATCAAGTGACTCGACACCAAACAACACCAATGGAACAGATGGCTCGTTCGCCGAACAAGAGGATGGCCTTTGTCTAGGGCAATTGACAAAGAGATGAGTGATTCCACACTCAACGCATCTTAAATCAGCCTTATCTCTATTCGCTTGCTCTCTCTTGGGGCAGTGTGAAGAAATATGTCCTGGGTGACCACAAATCTAGCACACAATTGGCTTCTAGGCTTGCTTCCCTAGGCCTCTACTTCTCCCTCTTTCGAATGCCATCACCGATACTGGTCGATAATCCATGAGGATAGCATTGCCTTCCTTATCATACGACATGTATGGGTTGACATAAGGCTCGTCACTGCTAGGCTTGTCTACATAGTGGTCTAAACTATCACTCAGTGGATGGGTCACATAGGGTCCAGGTGGTCTCGGGATATCTGTAGGATTGATTTCCATCCTCGGGAGGGTCGATTTAGCATCATTTGGTGCCAAAAGAGCAAAGGGGCTCCCCTTCCAAAGGAATTTGGTGGTATGTTTGCAAGGTGGAGTTGACCGTAGGACTGCGGGTATGGGAGCCTTTGAGATAATCGACAATGTATGGTTTCATGGCTGAACCTACCACAATTAGCACAAGGTCATGACCTAGGGTCATGACACTCAGCTGGCAAGTGGTTCCCGCCGCAATGCACACATTGGACATATGGGCGCATTGGCCATCTCATCATCTCCGGTAGTTTAGTTATGTCCATCCTAATTTATGCTAGCTCTTGCCCCATCTCAGTGCCCTTCCCTTTGTCTTGAGTGCTTGAGTCAATTCTCTCACTCAGTGTTGAGGCTCTCTCGAAACTCCTAGCACTGGACTCTTCTTGATTTGAGCCTCTAGAGTCTCATTCCTTGAGCTGGTCATCCACTCTAATAGCTTCTTCAAAGACCCTTGCTAGTGCATCTCGCTATAAGCTAGAGTTGCCGGTCAAGGCTTTGTAAAGCTCCTCGCCCCATATTATGTTGATGAATACCGTGGATACCACCCTTTCCATTGGTCTGTCACCCAAGGGAATTATCTTGAAGAGGCTCCTTACGTGGGTCATATAATCTCGAATGTCCTCTCTCTGTCTTTCTGCTTGACATTCATAAGCCACACTAATAGGTTATCAGAGTATCGTGGTTCCGAGAATCTCTTAATGAAGAGATTTTTCACGTCATTGAAATTGGCACACTCCGTAGCATCTAGACTTGTGTACCATGTTTGACCCTTGTCACCTAAGCAGAGTCCAAAGGCTTGGGAGTATTGAGTAGGATCAGTGAGGCCATTGGCTAGATGACGTAGAAGAATACTCCCAGAAAGAATTAATAAATGCAAAAGAATACTAACAAAGATGAAGCCTGTTAGTTTCTTTCAGCATTATGAGAAGATATAACTCTAATAGACAAAAACGTGTATAAAATAATACCTTCCTCTATGTTGCTCAGATCCCAATCTAATGCCTCCATTGGCTCCGAAAGGGGGGTAAAATACCAGCATGCTTGGCCTAAATTCTGCTAGATCACTCCTTCTTCATCTCCCACTCTAGAGTGCTATTCACTGCCTGAAAACAACAATCGCGTGTCCACAATTTCGCCAATCTCTCTTTTTACATAAAATCCTCTCAAATTAAGCTCTGGCATAAGTTCCTAGTTTGTTGATCCTCGTTGTATGCAACTAGGCCCTTGCAGAGCTCTATGGGCCAGTTTTCTTTCCTCCTCTAGGTCTACCATGATGTCCTCGATTGGTCTGCCGCAATGTTCTAGCCAGGTTTGAGTGTCATATTTATTGTTGGATAACCTCAGGAAAGTCTCCTAGGTTAAGCTCCTCGGCGCTTCTACGCCTGATCTGCCTTCTTCCATGTCCAGGACTTCCTGTTCTACCAAGTTTTCGATCAAGTTGATAAGGCCGGGAAAATCCACTTCCGCAATATTGTCCTTCCTTGTAGCGTTCAAATTTTTGGCCCTATTCTCTGCTTGGTCCTACCTTTGGGATTCGATATCCCTTCTATGTCTTTGGGTCTTCTCTTACTAGTGGGTTCCTTTCAGTTCTTAATTCCAGGTGTGTTCCTTATTACTTGCAATCAGTCCTCAACTTACCCTCACTATGTGCGTGGGTGCACGTGTGCTCTTTTCTGTGCACTATGCGAAATCAGGCTTTTAGTTTTCCTTAATTGAGCTTTGAGTGATAGAAATCAAAGTGAGTGAAAAAACAAAGTGCACATAGCTCTGATGCTCTTGTCTACAGGTTGGCTTGACAAGGTCATGTGTTTAGTTCCTGCGCTATCTCGTTCAGCTCGGTTGGGGTCGAGTTGGGGTCTTGCACTCAGCCCACAACACCAAACACCCTTTCAAGCCGTTCGACCACAATCTCTAGGTTTGTAACTACGTGTGAGGCATTTGATGGGTTCTTCCAGCGCGGATCACGCTTCTCGTTAGCCGGGTCATCAAATTCCTAGGTTTTCCTTCTCAAATTGTGTCCAATTTACCACTTTTCGATTTTGGAAATCAGATGTCTGATTTACTAGTGTCTGATTCTGGGGATTGGATAGGGTTGGGTCCGATTGTCACAATTGGACAAGTGTTTGTCTGATCGGATAGCTGGAGTTGGTTTGATTCTTGCCGTCCAATTTTTGTGCATCTGATTTTGGGAGTCTGATCCTAGGAATCTGACATCCGATTTGACCGGTGTCCAATTATGGAATGTCCCATTTTCCAAATCGGACAAGGCCTATCCGATTTTCAAAATCAAACAAGGCGTGTTCGATCGGACAAGATGGATTGGTCCGATCCTGTGGTTCGATTGTCCTGATCAGACGGGTTGTGTGTCCGATTGTCTTGATCAGACGGTTCGAGCATCCGATCGGACGGGTTGTGTGTCCGATTGGAGTTGGTCTGATCAGACGGTCCACCGAGTCCAAGTGGTCTGATTTTGGTCTGTCCAATTTTCAAAATCAGATATGGTCTATTCGATTGGATGAAGTGGGTCTGCTCGAGTGGTCCAATTCTGGGAATCAGACAGGTCACTTGGTCCGATTGTGGAAATCAGACATTGTGTAGGGCGTTTGATTTCGTTGGTCAAAACACGTGTCGATCAGTTTTTTGCCCAAAAATCTAAAGATAGATGTCGTTAGTGGCTACCAGAACTTCTAGGAATCAAGGGGGAGTGTAGGCCAAGGGCATTCCATAGATGAATCTCACTAAGAGTATTGATATGCTCCGATCAGGTCTGATGTAGGCCTGGACCTACAAGCTCTCTCTCTCACACACAAAGCCAGAACTGTGAATGAGGTTTTCCCTGGTCAACCAAGACCTTAAGCCCTCACTGGCCTGCACCTTAGCCTTCCCAACCACTCGATCTTTGACTCCGAGACATCTGAGCACTCTTTTGTTTTCATTTTCCCCTGTTATTGCCCTGTTCAAGACTGTTTTATAGCAATGAATTTCAAGCTTCCTTCTCTAATTTCTCCTACCTATCCTACTCTAAATGCAACAAAAATCAAAAGCAGGGCACTGAATGGATTTCTCCTACTCAACCAATCATAAAAAACCAGAATTACTTACTTGTAGCACAAATTAAAACCCAAAACCTTCTATCTATCTCAAGCTTTGGTTTGGGCATGAAACCCTTACTTCGATGCTCGATTTGAAGCGCACAAGCACTCAAGCTTCAATCCATTTGTCTCGACAATGGAACCAAAATGTAGAGGTGAGCACAAGCTATGGACACTTGACAGGTTCTTTCTAATTTAGAGGCTACCACCATCTCCCCTTTCGACCTCCTCAAGCTCAACGATGGCTATTTTCTTATCTTCTTTTGCCCGCTTCAGCTGTGACAGGAGTTTTTGTACATAGTCATTGTAGTTTGTAGACAACAACAGTGTAGTGGGACCAGTGGTTGTAGATGCTTCTATTTGCTGCCTTTTAGGGTCTTGTTTGGAATCCTCAACAATCGGTCTTTTAGCTCCAATCACAGGGGTTCCTCCACTTGCACTTGAACGATTTCTTTCTTAACCAAAAAATACACCCAAGACACAAGATTGCTAGCATCCACCGTGGTAGAAAAGCCTTGGGTAGGCACAAAGACTGGGGCGGTGGGTACTAGGGTAGGTAGGATGCAATCAATTAGACCCTTGCCTTTGCCCTCGACCATTGGGGGTGGCATATTCTTAGGTGCTTGGGAGCTTGTGCCAGGGCATTCCTCTGTGTGGGGGCTCATGGCTGCCAGCTCTTCTTCCCTTAAATGTTGCTCCATTGAGAGGCGAATGGTGAGGGCTATGTCTTCTTCTTCCTTTCTCCTTAGCTCCTTGGTGTCTCGTTCTTCTCTCCTCCTCCTTTCCTCTTCATCCTTCTTAGATTCCTATTCTATTCTTTCCATCTCCTCCTTTTCCCTTTTCTTTCTCCTTTCTTCAGCACTCTTGGACTTGCTTTGTGCTCTTAGTAGGAGATCCACTTTCTCTTTCTTCCTAGTCTCTTCCTTGGCCTTCTTTTGTGAGGTCCTCTTCTTTGACCTCCTAGCTGCTTTCCAACTAGATGGTGCTTGTTGCTCTCCTTCCTCGTCACTCATTGTTCTTTTGCTAGAGTGCTCCTATTCTTGGTGCAAGGGTAACCCGTGTTTGGCATTTCGCTGACTTCCTCATCTTCTCATGCTTCTGCCAAGGCTTCCCTGATGAGGGCTGTCAAGACCCCTCCAAACCCAATGGTGGAGGCCTTTGACAACAACGATGACTTTCTATCTTTGGAGGCTAGGGATTCTCCACCCATAGGTCATCCACCGATGGCCAATGCTTTCGCCGATGTTTCTATCGTCTTCCTCACAATTTATGCTTTTCACAAAAATTTCTAACACTTTTCCTTAGTCATGCATTGATCTTATACATTCCTTTCCGTTTTTGTACGTCGATTGAGTTTCAGGGTTTGTTCGTATCATTCACATCCTCCTCCCCCCTTAGAGATGAGAAGAATCCTTCCTATCATTAGAGGTTGAAGGGTGGAGAGCATTCAGTGCATGCTCACTGTGTTTCACCGTTGCATGAGCCAAGCATAGAAGTTTGGGTTATATTCCATTTGAGCATAATGGTCCATGTCAACAGGTCAGATGCTTACATGGGTGAGGTAAGTGAGGACATCTGTGAGGAAATCGCCAGAGTCAATGAGGTTGGGAATGTGTAGCTCCTCCTCAGTCAACATGTGATGTAAATAGGGGGCATGCAAAGACTTGGGCCACACTGAGTGAAGTGTCAGACTTGGTATCTATGTTTCTGCGTCATGCTCGTGTAAGTCAGCTCCTGCAACCTGCTCTATCGATCCTTCTACCCATTGCTTTAGTTCTTACCATAGCGTTGGATGCTACCTAAGCAGATCTCCTAAGCTTAGAGTCACTATGGTGGTCACTAGCATTGTAGGAAGACTGCTAGTTGCTTGCTTTTCTCCTAGTCCTGCACTCCTTGGACAATGGCCTTGACTGGTTTGCTAGCCCATAGCATTTAAGCTCTATCTAGGTGGTACCGCTTGAGGTGCATATGTGTCTCTCGACTTTGGTCATGGAGGCAAAATTGGTATGCTTACACTTGAGACATCATCGATCCTATCCTCCAAAATGGGTTGAGTGTCCTTAAGGTGCTCCTGGGCTTCCTTCACCCACTCCTTAACTTTTTCTATGGCTTTTAGTTGGAGCTTCGAGTTAGGGTACTCCCCTACCTTAGCACTCCCTTTCTTAGCAATCTTTGGAGTGGATGTCTCTGCCTCTACATCTGTGACCTTCTTTCCACAAGTAGTGTTGTGGCACTCTCGGTTTTGAGCATGACCTTTGCATCGATTTTCTTTTTCCTTCGCCTATGACTTTTCTTTTCGATTGAGGTTGCATCTAAGTTGCTAGGCCCTGGCAGCGATATGCCGGCTTGCTTCATTTGCACTTGGGTCATGACATGTAATGGGATGGGTGTGGCCTCCCCATCGAGTGTCTTGACAACGAATAGCCATAATGGGATTGATGTCACGATTGCCAAATTAGAGGATGGTTTCCATCTAGGGTAATCAACAAAGAGATGAGTGATTCCACACTCTGTGCATTTGAGATTAGTCTTATCTCAATTCGCTTGCTCCCTCTTGGGTCATGACATGTAATGGGATGGGTGTGGCCTCCCCATCGAGTGTCTCGACGCCGAACAACCATAATGGGACTGATGCCACAATTGCCAAACTAGAGGATGGTTTCCATCTAGGGTAATCAACAAAAAGATGAGTGATTCCACATTCAGCGCATCTGAGATCAGTCTTATCTCGATTCGCTTGCGGGATCTTAGGGCAACGTGAAGAGATGTGTGTTGGGTGACCGTAAGTCCAACAAGAGATTGCGGCTCTTGGTTCTACCTCCCTAAGCCTCTACCTCTCCCTCCTTCTAAAGCCATCACCAATACTGGTTGATAATCCATGAGGATTGGATTTCCCTCTTCATCATATGAGATATAAGGGTTCACATAAGGCTTGTTGTCGTTTAGATCCTCCACGTAGTGGATTGGAGTGTCACTCTCGGTGGATGGGTGACATAAGGTCCAAGTAACCTGGGTATAGCTATGGGATTTACCTCCATCCTAGGAATGGTTGGTTTAGCATCATTAGGTGCTGGTGCCCAGAGAGCTAGTGGGCCTCTCCTCGTGAAGAAATTCAATGGCCTATTTCCTAGGTAAGGCTGGTTGTAGGGTTGTGAGTATGGTGCATGACATTGTTATTGAACCTACCGCAATTGGCGCAAGGTCGTTAGGATCTAGGGTCTTGACACTCAGCTGGTAGGTCGTTTCCACCACAATACACACACTAGACATGTGGGCATGTAGGTCTCTTCATCATCTCTTGTAGTCTCGCTAGCTCCATCTTCATCTCCGCTAGCTCCTAGTTCTGGTCAGTACTCTTTCCCTTATCCTAGCTACTGGCAACTTTTCACTAGATGTGGTTGTCCTTTTTTAGGTTCTAGAGCTAGTCTCATCATGGTTTGAGCTCCTACAGCTCCTCTCCTTGAGCTGGTCATCCACTCAAATGGCCTCTTCAAAGACCTTAGCTAGCACGTCCCTTTGCAGGGTTGAGGTTGTTCACACTAAGGCCTGGTAAATTTCTTCACTTCAGCTTTCACTTATAAACACAGTGGAGACTGCTTGTTCACTAGGTCTCTTTGCAGGGTTGGGATTCTCTTGAAAAGACTCTGCACATGGGTGACGTAATCTCGGATATCCTCCTTGTTCTTCTGCTTGGCAGTCATCAATCTAAGTACAAGGTTGTTAGAATATCCCACCTTAGAGAACCTCTTGATGAAGAGACTCTTGAGGGTGTTGAAGTCATTGCATTCAACATTATCCAAACTAGTGTACCATATCTGTCCTTTCTCACCTAAGCATAGGCCGAAATCCTAAGAGCGTTGGGCCAGATCCATGAGGCCATTAGCCTCACAAACCACCAGCTCAAATTGCTCTACAAAACTATATGGGTCGTTGCTCAACTGGTATTTTTCTAGTTGTTTCGTAACCATGGGGATCCTCATTTGGCTCTTGGAGCCCTAGGTAACTCTTAATCATGCCAACAATGATGTTGTTAGTGCTGCAGTGCTTTGCTCTACCAACGTATTGTTTATCAGTTGCTTCGTGAGAAGCTCGTCAGTATTAAGTCTACCTCTAGCACTCTCTCTCTTTCTGTATTTGGTCCTATTCAGTTTCTATTTGCTAGGGCTAGACTTCTCGTATTTCTATGTTCTGCCATAATCTCCTAGCATGCTATTGCTGGTTGTATGTTGCTATGCCTTGCAAGACTTTCTATGCCAGTTTTTGTTCCTCTTCAAGATCCGCTATGATGTCCTTTGATGGCCTGCCATGGTGGTCTACCTTGGTTTGCGCATCATATTCTCTCCCCATTCGTTGGATTTTGATCGAGAAATCTCCTAGGTCAAGCTCCTCGTTTTTGGGTTTACACCTGGTTCTACCATGTCTACAGTTTCCTGCTCCACTAAGTTGTCGATGAGGTTGATCAGGTCGGGTAGGGTTGCCCTCCCAATGGTGTTACTCTTTTGAAGTGTTTGGCCTTCTGTATTGTGTAAGTCACTTGGGCCTACCAATTAGGGTTGCTTAATCCCCTGTCTAGGTTTGTGTGTCGCCTCCTATTAGTGGGTTTGTTCTATTTATTAAGTTTGAGAGTGTTGCTTTTTATTGACAGTCAATCCTCAATTTATGTTTGCTCTGTGTGTGTGTGGTGCTCTTTTCTGTGCACTATGTTAAATTAGGCTTAACAATTTTTCCAAGTGCACTTCAAGTGTCGAAAATAATGTAGGTGCAAACACAGGATGATAAGTGCAGCTTCTACACTCTAGTCTAAGTTCTCGGCTGAATAGGGCTTTACGCTCAGCACTGGCCGCGTTCTCTGGTCTCTAGGGTCTACGCTACGTTGTTCAGCTTGATCTTAGGGTTAAATGGGGGTCTAGGGTCTGCCACCTCATGGCTCTAATAGGGACTAAAAGCTAACGTGACTGTCAGTGCTCATGTCTAGTCGTCTGACTATGATTTTTAAGGTTAATATTGTCTGTAAGGCTTTGGGAGCCTTCATCAGTTTTGTAGAAGGTGTTCTGCCTTGCTCGAGATGTGCTAGATTTGTCAAATTCTCATGTTAGGTTTTTGGTCGAATTTGACAGTGTCTGATTCTTAGAATCGGACATCCAATTTTAGATGTTCGATTTCAAAATATCTGATTCTTGCATGTTCAAGTGCCAACCGTCTGATTTTGACCAGGTTTGATTTTAGTATGTTTGAGTGGTCGAGTACGATCATCCGAATCGGATGGGGTATACATTCGATCAAACATGCGAGGGATGGTTTGATTTTTGGGATCAGATGGGTCGAACAAGTCAAGTTAGTCCGAATGTCCGAATTCTAGAAATTCGACATCCGGATATCCAATTCTGGGAATTGGACCACTGTGGACCATGTCCAATTCTGCCAGCACGCAAACAATGATAACAAAAATTCAAATTGTGTCCATGCCCTCAAGCAAGTAACTCTAGAATGCAAGAGTCCATAAACAGGGAGGGTTCTATGTACCTAATGCGCACAAAAAACTCCTAGGAAAGCCAATTGATTCGCCCTAAGCACCAACTCTCTCTCTCTCTCTCTCTCTCTCTCTCTCTCTCTCTCTCTTTATTGCAAAAACTGAAAATGAGACTTTCACCCCCTTCCTTGGGTCTTAAACCCTTGTCCTAATGTCCAACTGTTGTCCTATTAGTGCTCAAGCCTTGCCAATGGAGGCAAGTCCATTTTCCCCCCGATTTTGCCCTATTTTGGCTAGTTTTACAACAGAAACCCTAAATCTTTTTCCTTCGATTTCTTGCTCCTATCGTAGTCTAAATGCAACAAGAATCAAAATACAAGTACTAAAATGAATCCTCCTACTTGTCTACTCTTCAAAAACCCAAAATACTTGTTTTGAAGATTAAAAGCCCAAATCTCCTACTTATCTCAAGCACCTGTTCGGGATGCAACCCTACTTCGATGCTCGATTTGAGGTGTGCAAGTGCTCAAGCTTGAACCCTTAGTCATGCAAATGGAACCAAAATGTAGTGGGAGCTCACGCTCAACTGCCAAGACCCCCGGACCGCTTATTGCTTCAAGCATTTAAAGCAATCACAAATGGCTATCTCTCGCCTAGCCGACACGCCTCCGATCATACGAGGGTGTATTGAGCTTACCTTGATGCCCAAACGAGTAGCCTCCTCCCTCAAGCAACTCGATAGCTCCACGATTCGAGATGCAAGCATAAGCAACCTCAGGCCTCCACCTTCAAGCTCCATCCTTCATAGCCACGCATGAGACAAGAGAAGAGAAGAGATGAGAAGAAGAGAGGAGATGATGGAGAGCTTCTTCTCCTTGATTCCTCACCCTCACACTCTCACATTCCCTCTCTCAAGCATACACAAGCAAGCTTGAAGGAGAGAAGAATAAGAAGAGTTTTTACCACATACCAAAGAATGAGTTTCTCATTAACTTTTTGAGTTTATATACAAAACCCTTATCCCTTTGGGCACCCATCCCCTTTTTTTACAGACCAGTCATTGTGGCAAGGTCCTATTTTCCATTCTCTTCTAGTTGCCATTTCTCTTTACCTATGCCCATCTACCCTTTACAATTTGCGCAGGAAGGAGCCTGGCACTCTTTTACAAAAGTTTTATGGATGCCTTGCATTTAAAAATGCACTTTTGCCTTTGACTTAGCTTTTGAGGCCGCCCTTGTGCTTTTGGCCATTTCCCTTCTTGCTTCTTCCTTTGTGTCCACATTTGGGGCTTCTTAGATTTATTTGGACTTCTTTTTCTCCGTCTCAAACTAGGGTTAATAGATAGACTTTGATACCAATGGTCTATGCTTAATCATTGCTGCTAGTTGTATTATTTGTATCTAGGTTGTTATTTGAATACCCCTTGCAATGGATGCTTGCTTTCTTGGCTATTTGCCCATAGTTGGATTTACATATACTATTGTTTTTATTTCAACATTATTGTAACTATAGTGTTTAGCATTGTCCTGAGAGTAAACATTGTACTTTGGCAGTCTATTACTTATAGTTACTGGATAGATCTATACTTTGATATTCCCTCCTATTTTACCTTTGATTTGGCTAAGTTTTGGGGGACTAATTTGCAATCATTTACAACAACCCGTTCTCTTAGATTTTATACGTTAAGAGATAGGCATGTTGTAACCTGTTCTCTTAGATTTTGAGCTCTCTTATTCCTCTCGTGCACACTTTTCCATGTTGTAACTCTGATATTCTAACATGGTATCAAAGCCACATCCGATCCAATAAGCTTCCCCTAACTTCATCTCAGTCTAAGTACACATGAGAGTTTCATTTTTCAACTATCTCCCTTTCTCCATAGTCCCCACCTCTGTTGGAGGACTTGGTGAAGGAAAATGACCGAATATTAGCTTCCAATTTGTTCTAGATATTTATTTCTCACCTAAGGGCACAACAGTTTATCACATAGATTGCAAACTTTGCGCATGCAGCAGGGTAGCATTGTCATTTTTCTCTAAATAGTGTAGTGTATAACAATGAAACATCTCATCAGCTAGTGTGGCCTGTAGAAGGTGTAATCCCATTAGTCACAATGGGGTCTTTGTAGCTCCCCAAGTGGGCTATCTCCACTTAAAAGGGTTTTGCAAAATTTTCTCTCTACTAGTCACATAGAGTGAACCCTAACTATGTGTAGAGCTGACAGCCATAGCTAAAGAGCTTCAAGCTTTCTTCTTTCAACCTTAATCATCCTTGTTGACACAACAATGATTTTAATAATTGATTAACCTTCTCAGGAGTTCATTGCAAGTCTAGAGGCTCAAAACCTAGAGTGTCTTATCCTGAAGGTGATTCTCAAGTCAACATTCAATCAGACTCCAACACAAGCATTTTAATAAGCTTGGATATTAGTGTTTCTAAACACTACTAAATCAATCTACTCATCATTGCTTCTTGGTTAATCTTAGCAAATTGAAGGTTTTTAGACATTAAGCACATTCATTAAGTGCTTAACTATCATCATCTTTCTTGACCATTGTAAGGCTATGTGCCAAATATAAACACATAAACCATTTTCATCTCTTCGTCTAATCTAATCTTATTTGTATGATTATACATCATTTACTTTCGTCTTGCTATTTACTTGGTTTAAGCATCACTTGCTTCCACTCTTATTGCCTACTTTTTAAAGGAACAGACTACCATTGTCTTGTGCAATTGTTAAGACCTTCCTTTCATGGCCTATGCGGATGCAAGACCTCAAATCCGCAAGTGTAATGGCTAAGATTTCCATCCACGGTAGGTATTGGTGAAATATAAAATGATGGAGAGGGGTTAGTGGCCCTTCATCATCAAAGGGACTAAGGCCATTGATCCATCAAACCCTACAGATGTAGGAGAGGATGAAAGAGCCCAAGCTATAATAATGTTGCACCTGGATGAATTCTTAATCCACCATATTGATCAACTTGCAAATACAAAGGAGAAGTGGGATGAGCTTGAGAATTTCTATGGTGCAAGAGGAAAGTTCAAAATTTTCATCAAAATAGAGTTTTTTAGCTTGGAATACAAGCAATGAGAAGACTTGGGAAAGTTCATTTTCGACATGAAGGGGCTAATGGCCCGACTAGCTTCAGTCCAAGCTCAAGTTGTTGAACAAGATGCCATTGCAATACTTTTAAAAGATGAAAAGAAAGCCTTCCCAACTCTTTTAACCACTCTAACAAAAGTACCAAATCCTACACTTGCTGTCATTCTCTCTTGTCTAGATGAGGAGAAAAGAACCAATGTCTCTAGTGACGCATTCATTTCCATAGCCAGTGATCAACCCTTGGTTACTATTTCCACTAAGTGTTCCTTCTTCAATAAAGAGGGACATATTGTAAGAAACCATTAGAAAAACATATCTCAAAAAGATAAAGTGTAAAAAATGTAAACAAATAGGACATATCACTAGTAAATGCCCTTACTCAACCCAAGCACCAAAAGAATGTCAAGAATTGCGTGGTGGAGGGGGTTGCTCAAGATGCTGCGCCGAACACACTTTACAATGTACACAAAGTATAGATAAGATACAACATAAAAGGAAAGTGGCCTACTAAGTCAAACAATGCATAACCGACTACACTAGTCGACTGGCGCTATAACTATGCCAGCTGTAAATAGGTGTAACGACCTGAATATAATAAGTAATGAGTTAGTGGCCATGTGAGATGCATAATGACCACCGACGTGCTAAGTGTAGACGTGTGGACCCATCTAACCAGGCGGTCTATCATCAATGTCCGCATGTGTTGAGCTTGTCATCTCAACACTCCCCCTCAAGCTCAACTGCATCTCTGCAACTCCAAGTAAGCTTCAAAACTTTTGAAGCTTCTCTGTACCCAATGCCTTCGTGAAGATGTCAGCTATCTGATCCTGTGTGCTGACATACACCAAGTCAATCTCACCTGCTAGTACCTTCTCTCTCACAAAGTGGTAGTGTACCTCAATATGTTTTGTCCTGGCATGGAACAAAGGGTTCCTAGCCAACTGTATACTGCTCATGTTGTCACAATAAATGACAACTGGACCTTCCACCTGGACATCCAAATCAGCCAATAGCTTTTGCAGCCATACTACCTCACATGCTGCAACAGCAGCACCTCTATACTCAGCCTCTGTACTCGACAAAGCAACTGTAGATTGCTTTTTGCTGCTCCATGCAACTACTGCACTACCAAGAGAGAACATGTATCCGCTAGTAGATCTTCTATCAGACATACTACCAGCCCAATCTGCATCTGTGTATCCAAATACCTGTACATATGTACCTGCCTCATAGAAAAGTCCATAATGTAATGTGGACTTCACATATCTCAATATGCGTCTGACTGCATCCAAATGTGGCTTTCTAGATACTTGCATAAACTGACTCACAAGACCAACAGCGTAGCTCAAGTCTGGCCTTGTAATGGTCATGTAGATCAAACTCCCCACTATCCTCCTGAACATAGTAGGGTCTTCTATCTCATCCCCAACATCAACACTCAGCTTTACATTCTGCTCCAACGGGACTGAAAGTGGTTTGCATGCAGTCATACCATACTTGGACAACATATCCAAGCCATACTGTCTTTGGGACAGCCATATACCATCATCACATCTGATCACCTCAATGCCAAGGAAGTACCTTAGCTCACCTAAATCCTTCATCTCAAACTTCATCTTCAAACAACCCTTGACTTCAGCAATCCCACTATCACTATCACCTGTAATAATCAAGTCATCCATATAGATGACTATGATGACCAAACCTACATCTCCTTTTCTCACATAAAGTGAGTGATCAGTATCAGAAACATAAAAGCCAATATTGACAAGATACTCTTTAATCTTGTCAGACCATGCTCTAGGTGCTTGCTTGAGCCCATAGAGTGCCTTCTTCAACCTGCACACATACGTGGGATGCTCTAAATCTTCATAACCTGCTGGCTGATCCATATACACTTCTTCCTGCAAATCACCATGCAAGAAGGCATTCTTTACATCCATTTGATGCAACCTCCAACCTTTGGCTGCTGCCAAAGCAATCATACATCTGACAGTTGCCATCCTAGCAACTGGACTGAAGGTTTCATCATAATCTATGCCATATGTCTGGGCATAGCCTTTTGCAACCAGCCTAGCTTTATACCTGCTAATAGAACCATCTGCATTGTGCTTAATCTTATAAACCTACTTACATCCAATAGCTTTCTTTCCCTTCGGCAATGATACTAGATCCCAAGTCTTATTGGCCTCTAATGCAGCCATCTCCTCATCCATTGCTGCATCCCAATGAGCATGACCAACAGCCTCCTCAAAACATGTGGGCTCAACATCCTCAACTAGTTTCACCATATAAGCATAATGGTGAGCTGCATAACCTTCAAAACCAAATCTTTTAACAGGGTATCTTACCCTGCTAGACTTGCGTACCACTGGATCACTCAATGGAGTCTTTGCATTAACGCGTGCTCTCTGCACACCTGGAGCCCTCACTGAAGGAATGCCAAGCTCATCATCCAAGCTCTCTGAGCCACTGGAGTCTCCATCAAGAACTGCATTAATGCCTTCTGACACTTTATTCTTTCCTTTG
Source organism: Lygodium microphyllum (assembly GCF_053477565.2). Taxonomy (NCBI): domain Eukaryota; kingdom Viridiplantae; phylum Streptophyta; class Polypodiopsida; order Schizaeales; family Lygodiaceae; genus Lygodium; species Lygodium microphyllum. The sequence continues at coordinate 60,580,985 of NC_141150.1, forward strand.
TCTTTACCTGTAGTGCTACTAGATGCACCCGAAGATGTAGAGGTACTCCTTAGTCTCCCAGACCAAGGACTACCAGATGATGTCTCTGGTCCGCTAAGAGTTCGTGATTCTTGCTTTTCAGCCTGCACATGAGTGTCATGATTATCATCATCATCCAATGCATCACCACTAGATGCATACCAACTGCTCATTTCATCAAAGATGACATCCCTGCTCACTCTGAACTTACATGTGACAGGGTTGTAACAGTGATACCCTTTCTGCTCTAAAGAGTATCCAATAAAGACACACTTTTCAGCCTTTGGATCCAGTTTCTTCCGCAATTTATCTGGCACATGAACATACGCAATGCAGCCAAATACTTTCAAGTGTGAAACATCAGGCTTCTTACCTGTAAAACATTCTTCGGGGGTCATACCATGAACTGCAGCTGTGGGAGTTCTGTTCATAATATAAACAGCAGTATGAACAGCCTCAGACCAAAAATGCTTAGGCATATTCTTTTCAGCCATCAAGGCGCGTGCAACTTCTGCAATATGCCTGTTTTTCCTTTCTGCAACCCCATTTTGCTGTGGGGTATACCTGCATGTGAACTGTCTCTTTATCCCATGAGACCTCAGAAAATCACTGAACTCATTGGAGAGGTACTCTCCCCCTCCATCTGACCTGAAGCACTTTACTTTCAAGCCTGTTTCTCTTTCAACTGCAGCCTTGAAAGTTCTAAAGTGCTCAAAAGCTTCACTCTTTTCTTTCATAAAATATACCCACAGCTTTCTAGAACAATCATCAATGAATGTGACGAAGTATGAGCTACCTCCAAGAGATACATTTTGTGTAGGCCCCCAAATGTCTATATGCACAACATCAAGGATATTTCTGCTTACATCTCTGTCATGTGAAAAGGGTTGTCTTGCCTACTTACCAAACTGACATGCTTCACATACCTTTTAAAATTCTGCAACTTTAAATGTAGGCAAACATGTAACCAACCCTTTGGACTGCATTAATTTTAACCTTTGTACATTTGTATGTCCAATGCATTTGTGCCAAATTTCAATGTCTGTAACAACACCTTTTCCTTTGGCATACATAGCAGCATTCATAGTAGGAATTCCAGCATCTAGAGTGAACATACGTCCAACTCTACTTCCCTTTGCTACCAACTTGCACTTGTCATTGAAGTCTTCTACAAAGCAGCCCTTTGCATTAAATCTGACTTGCAGCCCTTGCTCTACCATTTGACCGATTGACACCAAGTTCTTTGTAATAGATGGCACATGTAATACATCTGAAAGACTCTTTGTCTTACCATCATGCAAGGACAAGGGAACTTTTCGAATGTGTGAAATTGGGTGGCATGAGTCATCACCCGTCTGCACATAACCTGCATTCTACAAATCCTGCATCTCTCCAAACCATTTTGCATGGCTGGTCATATGATTGGATGCACCTGAATCAACATACCAAACATCTTCATGTGTTCCCTTTCCTGTAACAGCATTCAGCATATGCTGCATAACGAACAAACGTTCATTTTTTTCTTCATTCTGTCGTGAAGACGATGCATAGTTTCCTTGCTACAACTTACCACTACGGATATCATCTTTCTTAGCATAACATTGGGTTGCAATATGACCTGTTTTGCCACAGTAGTGGCACACAATACTAGAGTTGTTAGAACCTCTATTCTGCCATCCACCTCTCCCTCTAAAGCTCCCCCTGCCTCTAGAGTTACCACGACCTCCTGAAACCTGCATATCGCCAAATTGCTGATTCAATCTGTTTTGCTGGTTGTCACTACCACGTCCTGTACCACGGCCTCTTGAAGAGAACCTGCCACGTCCCCTTCCAGAACTGGAGTAGAAAGCTTGGACCTATTCACCACTTCTTTCAGATGTCTCACTCTGCATGTTGATCTCTTCAGTGATCATAAGGGAGACCAATTCATCAAAATCTGAAAATGGCTTTCTAACATATACGGAAGTTACAAAAGACTTCCAAGCCTTTTCATTGTTAAGTCCACCCAAGGTAGACGACACCAAATCATCATCATCGGGCATTGCATCAATCACTGCCAATGCATCTGCAATGCTTCTTACCTTCAGTGCATACTCATTGATAGACATCTTCCCTTTCTTTAATGTATTCAACTCTTGCTTAAGTTGAATCTTTCGTGCCTTTGTATTTACAGAAAACATACTTTCAAGTATGGTCCAAGCTGCATATGAATTCTCTGCATTTCTAATGTGTCCCAGCATATTATTGTCAATTACTGCAGACAACCAATATATGACCTTTTTATCCTTTGCATTCCATTCTTTCCGTGCCTTTGTCTCTTCTGTAGTTGGAGGATCACTCATCTCCGGCTCCTTTTCTTCACTTGAAACGAACTCGTAGAGGCCTTTTCCAATAAGGAAGTTCGTGACACGGAACTTCCATGAAGGGTAGTTATTCTTGTCGAGCTTCTCAATGATGGGACTTCCACTGTTCTTTGCCATTATCACAAAATTAATACCAACAGCAAGCAAATCTTCTGCAACCCTGGACCTGTAGTGCACAGCAATACACCAGCCAGCCTTTTTCACTGTCTGCTCAACAATACATGAAATCTGCAACCTGTTTGCAGATAAACCTTGTGTTTAATCACTGGTAAACACCTTTGAACTTACAGATTTGAAATCTGTAACCTGCGCACCCACTTTCGGTCAATACAGCCGAAGTCACAGCGTACCCTGAAACTGTTGTCCGCAACCTTGCGGCTCTAAAACGGGCCCTGAAACGGCCTCAGATGCCCAAAATAACTGCGGGACAGCCCTAAAGGGCTAATTGCACAATACACAGCACTCTTCGCGCACACCAAATCTCACTGCAAGCTGAGATTTTTGCTCTGCCCTGCTTCCGGTGCCTCCACAGGCACTATCCAAGAGAAAGTGTTGAAGGATGGGAGAGCTTCTTACCCGTGGCTTGCTTGCTCGAACCTTGCTTCTTCTCCTTTGCTTGAACCTTCGAAATCAGCCTCTCTCAATGGCACAGCTCTGATACCATGTCAAGAATTGCGTGGTGGAGGGGGTTGCTCAAGATGCTGCGCTAAACACACACAGAATGCACAAGGAGAAGCTCACTCAAGAGACAAGAAGAGAGATGGAGGCCAAAACGTTTTCTTGCTGATTTCTTCTTCTTCTTCCACACACTTTACAATGTACACAAAGTATAGATAAGATACAACATAAAAGGAAAGTGGCCTACTAAGTCAAACAATGCATAACCGACTACACTAGTCGACTGGCGCTATAACTATGCCAGTTGTAAATAGGTGTAACGACCTGAATATAATAAGTAATGAGTCAGTGGCCATGTGAGATGCATAATGACCACCGACGTGCTAAGTGTAGACGTGTGGACCCATCTAACTAGGTGGTCTATCATCAATGTCCGTATGTGTTGAGCTTGTCATCTCAACAAAGAATTGGAGGCCAACTATGTCTTCGAAGCACTTGATGATCGTCTCTTCTAAATCTATAAATCATCTACCATTGCACTCTTGTAGCTTGATTTATAAAGGCATTTACTTCAAGACGGGACATTTCTATGCCATGTAATCCAATGCCACTCTGGCATTGGGGAGGGGTGTTGAGAGATAGGCATATTAACCCACTATATCTAAGGATGCATAAGGGTAGATGAGTGCAAATGGATTAGAGGGTAGGGGAAACCCTAACCCTAGCCATCTAAAGGCTATATCAACAACCCTAAGGATCACTAACAAGAGATGAGAGAGTATCCCAACTGTACTTTGAGCAACTTACTAAGTAAGTTATTATGACTAGTTCTTTGAATGTTAGTACCCTTTTCAACATTGAAAAGCTTGATCACTAATTTCACCTATTAGAAGACATAGATATGGTAATACTACTTCAAAAGAAGTAGGGTAGGCCTTTGAAAACTAAGAGTGTAAAGTGTGAAGGCATTGATCAACATACTTGGGATGAATTGGAAGAGGTATGTAAATCCACTCTTATATTGTCATTATCTAAATATGTTTATTTCAATGTTACTTGAGGATAATGCTTAGTAGTTATTGGAAAAAATATGCAATATTTATTATAAGCAAAGTCCTGCTTCCTAGATATATTGATTCGAACAATTCATGGACCTTCACATGAAGGAAAGGACTAGTGTGTTTGCACATTTGAATGAGTTTCACTTGATTTTTAGTCAATTGACTTTACAAGCTATTAAGTTTAAGAATAATCTTCTTCCCTTGTTCTTGCTTGTGACACTTCCTGAGTCATGGGATAATTTCTATATTGCAATGTGTACTAATATGCCTAAGGATGGTTTGAAACTCCAGGATGTTAAGGGTACCTTACTCACAAAGGAGATAATAGAAATAATATGGATGCAGCCTATACTTCTCATGGATTGACTATTAAGGATGGACATGATGGTAAGAATGGTAATGATCACTATGGTAGAGACTCACAAAGGTCTTAGTCTCACAAGCAATCTCTCAGAGTAAGTCCCATAGTCGTAAGGCATCTCTTACATGTCATTACTATGGGAAGTAGGGTCATATGAGACAACAATGCCATAAAATGATCGATGATAAGCGCAAGGAGAAATGCAAGGGAAAAGTGCATAAGTTTGATAATCATAACATTGTTCCTACTAAGTCTAGTGTGAAAAGTGAGGAGATAAATTCCTTGGAGCCTAAGTCAGATGATGATTATATCTGGCAACTTCTTCTCTTAATGCTAGTCAATTGGTTGATACCTTATCCGCTTTTTCTCAGTGTTGGTTGCTTCATCTGGGGGATTCTTTCCATGTTACCCCCTAGAAGGATTGGTTTCATTCCTATCACAACATGATAGGTTCTATGAGACTAGGAAATGACTTGGCATTGGATAGTATTGGTATTGGTGATGTTAGACTATAGTTTGCTTCAAGACATACTTTGGCATGATGTACGCCATGTTTCGGCTTTGACCAAAAGTGAGTTGGTGCAGTCAAATTGTGTTTCAAAAAAATATTTTGGCTTTTAAAGCTCAAAGGCTTAAGCTTGAAAAAGCAAAAACACTCATTATTTGAATAGAGGTGGATCAAAGTGGATGCTTCCAATAGCCTATTGAAATAGAGGCAAGACTGAAGATGGAAGGTCTAAGTGATTATATTCAAGAGTTATCGGTTCACTAGAAGAACCCGCCAAGGTCAAGGAGATTAATCTAGTCAGGGAGGGGGAGACACCCCAGCCTATCTTTATAGCCAATGACCTGACCAAGAAAGAGGAAGAAAGTCTTACTGCTCTCTTGCAAGAGTATATAGACATCTTTGCTTGGTCCTTGGAGGAACTCAAAGGGATAGATCTAAGTGTAGTGACTCACAATATACCCACGACACCCAACACAATGCTGATCAAACAACGATTGTATCCCATGAATCCAAAGCATGCCCACGCTGTCTAGGAAGAAATTGATAAGCTAATGAGAGAAGGATTCATCTATGAGATTGAGCACACCGACTGGGTCTCAGCCATAGTCATCGTACTAAAGAAGAACGGGGAGATTGGAGTGTGCGTCAACTACAAAAAGGTAAACGCTACTACGAAGAGAGATAATTATTCATTACCATATACAAGCATATACTCGAGAGAGTGGCTAGTAAAGAGGCCTATAGTTTCCTAGATGGCTTCTTGGGGTACAACCACGTGCAAGTGCACCCTAGCGATAGGCACAAGACTGCCTTTTCCACTGAGTGGGGAGTCTTTGCCTATTTTGCCTACATAGTCATGCCTTTCGGGTTGACTAACATGTGAGCTACCTTCCAAAGGCTCATGTGTGATATATTCAAGGATATGCTTAGGAAGGAGTTAGAGATTTTTGTTGACGATCTGTGTATTCACTCCACTTGGGAGGAACACATAGGACAAACTCCGAGTTGTCTTTGAATGGTGTCGATTATATTGTCTCTCGTTGAACCCCTTAAAGTGTCAGTTCTGGGTGAAGCACGGATGCATCCTAGGGCACGTGTTGTTGAAGAACGGCATTGCCACCGACTTCTCAAAAGTCAGGGTTATTATCAATCTTCCACCACCAGTTGATTACAAGGGAGTTTAGTGCTTCCTAGGCCATACAGGGTATTATCGACAGTTTGTATTGAACTATGCATTGATTGCTCGACCTCTATACAAGCTGTTGATTATATTCGAGTGGACCGAGGAATGCCAACACACGTATGAGCAATTGAAAAAGGCTCTAACCACTAGGCTAATCACTTTTCATGTTCACATTGACACTTCTAAGTTCATTGTGGGAGTGGTGTTGTGCCAGCCTAGTAAACACAACTTAGACTATCATGTGAGCTTTACTAGCAAACAACTCACAGATATGGAAATGAATTATTCAACAATAGAGAGAGAAGATTTAGCCATGATGTTTATTTTAAAGAAGTTTCGGTATTATCTTTTGGCTATGCCTTTTACCTTTTATGTTAACCATCAAGGCCCTACTCTACCTTGTTAATAAAATGTGCGCTACAGGATGCATAGCTCGATGGTTACTTCTACTTTTAGAATTTGACTTCTCCGTGATCATGCGTAAAGGAAAGCAGCATTATATGGCTGACCATATGCCTTGCATCCCCACGGGAGAAGCCATTGGACAAGGCATTGCAAACGAACTACCTGATCCCCATCTATTTAGTCTATCCACAGTGCAAAAGGTTTGTTTAGAGATGATTTGACGCCTTATTGGGTAGATGGCATAGTCCATTGCTTGAGCACAGACTCCCTAAATGACCAATAGAAAAAGCCCGACTTAGGCATCTCATTCTCAAAATCCAACAATATCAGTTGATAGCAGGCCAACTCTATCGGCTAGGACAAGACGGATTGCTACGCAGATGTGTGTGAGAGCATGAAATGCATGATACACTGGCAGAGGCACATGACAGAATAGCAAGAGGGCATTTCAGTAGAGACACAATAGCCTACAAGGTTTTGCAGTATCAGCTACAGTGGCCTACTCTTTTTCGAGATGCAGCACGATTCGTAAAGCACTGTGATGAGTGCCAAAGGACCAATGTACCAGTTCGCACAATGACAAAATGGAGTTGAGACCAATCATTGCAAGGAAACCATTCGAGAAGTGGGGAATCGACTTCATTGGGCTAATCAGTCTTGTAGCACAATACTCACAAGCAAAGTACATCATTGTTGCCACAGACTACCTCATGAAGTGGGCGAAAGCACGAGCTACGAGAAAGAATGATGCTACAACCACTGCCAAGTTCCTTTGGGAATAGGTAATCTCAAGATTTGGTTATCCCATCGAACTCGTTAGCGACCAAGGCATACACTTCAACAATGACGTGATCGCTCATCTCCTATCCACCTTTCTATTTGTCCATTGCAAATCTTCACCATGCTATCCTCAGGCTAATTGCCACAAGCTGAGTCTACGAATAAGATACTAGTAAATGTCCTAACCAAGGTAGTCTCTGCTTCGCACAATGACTGGGATAACAAACTCATGGCAACCTTATGGGCCTACCACATAGCCTATATAACGGCTGTGGAACAGACTCCTTTCAGGTTAACCTATGGGACTGAACAATTCTACATGTAGAGTTCTTCATTCCTAGCTTGAGAATCACTCATCAAGAGAGATGGGATGGAAAGGAGGTATGGGCAGAGTGCCTAGTTGAGCTAGAACGTCTATCAGATACTCGACTTCTAGCCACCCACGTGCTAATATGTGAGAAGGCAAGATGCAAAAGCTGATTTCACAAGCATGTCAAGCAATGAGATTTTGAACAGGGAGACTTAGTACTCTTGTGCTCTCTCAAGGGTCATAAACAGAAGATGAAGTTTAGAAGGCTAGGGCCTTCAGGGCCCGCGCCATCAGCAGAACCAGTAATGTGGAACTCAAAACCCTGGAAGGAGAGGGCATAGGCTTTTCAATGGCAGTTGCATCAAGAAGTACTACCCTCCCATGCACCCATTGCATGAGCCTCTAGTGTTGGAGTCCCTTATCAACATATGAGTGGCCATTATCATAGAGATTGACAATGGGGATGAGAAAGCAATAGAACTAGCCTACCTAAGCATAACGATCACTACCAAGCAAGCAAGCACCTTCAATGCATTGATCGATGAGAGAGTTGATTTTAATGTCTTAACTCATGATCATTGGACACACATCAACAAACTACATTTGCAGCCCACCAATGCCAAACTCAGTCCATATGGGGCCCAATCATATGCACTCTTGGAAAAGTGCAAGGATGCAGTCTCTATCAATTCTGAAAACATATCAATGATCTTCTATGTGTTTCCAAACACCAAAGATACAGCTACAAAATCGTTGTTAGGATGCACATTCAAAAAGCAAGCTCATTGCAATGTCGACTACAAGTCTCAACATATCCACCTCGCTATAGGCAACGTACGTATAATCATTGCTTTCAGTAAGGGATGCGCAACTCCTTTAAAGTTTGAAAAGCCACCAGTAGAGAAACCCACCACCAAGTCTAAGGAGGGGGATCATGACTCACCACCACCCACCAAACCTAAAGACTTGCAAAGTTAGCTGAAGCCAAAACTAAGATGCCTGAAAACCAAGGCTTAAATGGATACCTAAACATCAAGGCCCATCCCCTAGGAGCACACATCCCTTGGCCTGCAATACTAAGAACCCACACTCGATACCTAGGAGGCGAAGAAGAATCCATAGACATCAATGTATGGTCAAGCCATGATGGGTTCCCAAGACCTTATTGCAAGCACAAGGCTACTATGAGAGTAACACCTCGATCTAGGTACCTAAAGCCAAAATGGACAAAGGCCCTTCTCAAATTCCACCAAAAAGCTTGATCACAAAAAACATCAGGACAAATTAGGCGCTCAGACCCCAATAGACTCAGGCTACTAAATCCATAGAAGCTTTGAAGCCCACCCCCGTAGAATCTAAAAAAATCTATAGGCCTAAACCGCAGCCTGCTACAAACAAACTGTCTCAACCTGGGCCTACTAGTGCCCCTCAAACCTCAGAAGCACCCCTAGCAGCCGTAGCCATAGCCCTCCAACCTATTGAACAAGAGTCCAAGGCAAAACCATAGACTAGAGCTGCAACCATCAACTGTTGTTTAACTCTCTAGTTCAGCCACCTGCAGGCCTTAAATCCTCTTATGAGTGGTAATCAATTCTAATCTTGGCTGCAAACTTCATTGAGAACACGGGCGATGACTTGGTTGCTTGCCTTAGACTCTTAGATGCCACCTTTCGGTCGCTTGCTAAAAGCTATGATAGCTTGGACTTAGACCTTTTCGAAGAGCCTTTAGCAACAGAGGTGCATACGCTACTTTGCTCATGGGAAAAATCCGAATTTGTATTCATTAAGGCTACAAAGAAGCTAAGGAGTTAATCGCCACTGAGATTTCCCATGAGCAAGCATAGAAACGATGCCTTGTCATGTCATATGACAAGCAAACTGCCTATGACACCGACCAAGAAATCAAAGAGTTGAAGTAGCTTGCTGACAATGCCTCTTCTTTCTTGAGGAAATGGTATGCTCTCTGACTTCAATGGGAATTTAAGGGCTGTCAAATCATGACTAATGCTGAACAGAGAAGTGATATCAAAACCTCGAAGTATGACCCTACTTATGTAGCTCCAACCTCTTATAGGGTTTTGACAACAATTCGTAACAGACCCCTAGAAGAGCACCCCCTGACTCATCCATCTTTAGATCATATTCTAACTGAGGAAGAGTTACACATTGCTAGTCGAATTGACTCCAGTGACTTCCTAACGGATGTCCTTACCTACATCACTCACGTGGGCATTCAACCTATCGACATGGAACACTACGCTAAAATGGAATATAATCCAAACTTATATGCTTGGCTCATGCGAAAGTGAAGCACTGTGCACATGCGTTGAATGCCCTTAACCCTTTAACCTCTAATCCTAGGAAGGATCCTTCTCATTCTCAAGGGGGGAAGGGGTAAGGTAAAATCAAATAAGTAATGTGAATAAAACATGCAAGGAAAACTAAAAATCCTTGGCCAATGCCCAAAATAGATGAAAAATTAATTTGTGAGCTGAGAAAAAGTGTCACAAAATCGTGGAATGAAGAGATTACTTAAAGGAAAAGTCTACTAATATGCTTAAGCATGTCAAGTCAGCAACAAGGATGAAATCTTTCCTTCTGTGAGTAATTCTTTTGAAAAGCACTAATGATGAATATTCTCGGAAGAAGGACATGCAAAATATGACCTTTGAATGGAGACAAGGGCTTTCAATCAATTTAAATTCCGGAATATCTTCAACCTAGAGGATGTAGCCATTGAAGAATGGGCCGTGAGGCAGATCATTGAACATTGCAATCTACAGAAATACATGGAAGCAGTGGGTAGACTACATCCATTGTGCAAAGTTCTTATGAACTTTTAACAGCAGCACCGTGATCGTGCAAGAGGGAGAAGAAACTCGTCAAATTGACCCCATAGTTGGTAGAAAGAGCATTGGGATTGACAAACAAAGTAGAAAGAAAGTTGAAGAGAGACATATACGTCATGTTGGGGATGGACAAGGTGAAGGTCCACACCAACGATGGAATTAGCTTGGCAGATATTATGGATCCCAAAATCCAACTTTAGGCCAAGATGGTGCATGCATTATTCTCTAGTCAAAGGTACATCACCACAATCATGAGGCACATTAATGTCCCCCTGCTAGAGAGCATTGCAGCACAATCACTGGACGAGGTGAACCTCAATGGCTTTGTAAGAAAGACCATAAAGTCCTTGGCAAAGGCTCTGCCAATATGAGGATAGCCTGTTGGAGGAGAGTCCCCTACCACCAAGGCTAAAAGGGAAGGCCTCATCTTCAAAATCCTCAACCATTGAATTCAATGGGGTCCTCACCGCCATCATTAGAGAAGCCTTGGGGCAAGGGTAGGGAGGAGGAGAAGGAGTTGATGAAATGTCGAGCAGGTCGCCACCTCACCAGGAAGAAGAGGCACAATCTAATGAAAGGACGATGAGCGAGGAAGGAGAAGACAAGGAACATGAAGAGCAATAGGCTACAAAGACAAAGAAGAAAATTGCACAAGAAAAGAAAGAAGAGGAGAAAAGAAAGAAAGAAAAGGCAAACTTGTAGAAGGCTTGCAAGGATTCCAAAAAGGCTAAGGAGAAAAGAAGGAGAAAGAAAGAAGAGGAGGAGGAGGAGGAGTTGAGAAGAAAGGAGGAGGAAAACATAGCCCTTGCAACACGCAGGTCCATTGAGCAGCAATCCATGCAGAACAAGAGCCGGAGCCCATGAGCCCACTTAGAGGTGAAGGGCCGAGCTCAAGTGCCCATGTGCTGGAACTCATACCACCTGCAATGCAAGAAGGCAAGGGCAAGGCCCCGATTGCCCCCATTCCTACTCTCCTGGCACCCGCCATTACCACCACCATATCCACACCTAGTTCTACGACCCACGTGGATGCCAACAACCTAATGGCCTGGGTCCAATACTTTGTGAATAAGGAAATGAGTCAAGGAGTAGGAGAAGGGACCCCTCTGGCAGGAACCAAAAGACTGGCAGCAGCATATGTTGAGTCTAGACAAGCCTGAAAAAGGCAAAAGTGGCAACCTCTACAACCTTCATCCCCGCAATAGAGATGCCACCCGTGGAATACGATGAATATGTCAAGGAGCTTCTCTCTCTATTAGATAAAGCCAAGGAAGAGAAAAAAATTATAGTGGCAAAGCTAGAAGCCGAAAAGGAATCCATGGCTACATTTTAGCTTGAGAAAACCTACCAAATAGACATGGCTCAAAGGGAGATCGGTGAGCTCAAGGAACATCTACATGCTAAAGAAGAAGTGGATATTGAATGGCATGCAAGATTGAATGAAGAAACTGAAGCCATGGTGCACCTATGAAGACACAACAAAGAGATTGTAGGGCTTTATGAGGATTTGCAAGCTGAAATGGAAAATATCACTAAAGCCACAGAGCAACTGGAGGCATTGAGGAGAAAAGAGCACACAAATACAAAAAAGAAGTGGAGAAATTGACACAAGAGACAGCCTCGGCACAAGAAGAGCAGCAGAGATTGAAAGGAGAAATGGAAGATCAAGAATGGAGGTTGACAGTGCTAGCTTGGAGGCAGGGGGAAAGCCTCGAGGGGATGACAAAAAGGGCAGACGAATGGGCAACGCATAATGAAAGACGAGTCAAAGCCTTAGCACGCCGTTTGGCTCAGGCTGAAAAAGATAAGGTACTAGCTGAAAGCCCGAGCAAAGTTTGCCCAAGTGGGCTGCAAACCCCAACAAGGTGCCTTCCTCAATGCACTACTTGATGTCACCTAGACGGAGGAAAGGGAGGCCATTGAATCCATCAAGAAAAAGCTGCAGATTGCATGCAAGGCCTTGAGAGCAGGCCTGCAAATGCCACCGCAACCTGTGGGATTCAGACTACTGACCTTGGAAGAGCAACGGAGATACCTAATGTTGGCAAGTTTGACCCCACAAGAAATAGATGCAATTGGGTTCGTGGAAGGAGTCCAAGAGGAAGCCCAGCAAGGAGATGAGGCTGGGCCCAAACTTCAGGATGGGGCTCCATGAAGAAGAGATGGCCCCACAGCTTCCTTCCCCACCACAATTAGAAGACCAACAATAGGAGGATACATCCGAAGAAAGAAGGGCCGCACTTAAGGAAAAAAGAAAACAAATGGTGGAGGAAGTAAGGAGAAGATTGAACGCCACGACTAGTACAAGTACCATCTACGCCTATTCCACCGAGCCAGTATAGTTTTCAAGCAAGCTTCCACACTGATTTGGTAATTTGGAAACAACATGAAACTTCTAGAAACTGCTTCAATCTGAGCTTCCAATTCCCTACTAATTTGCACATGGTTCTACCGATCAAGGTGGTAGGAGAAGTAATCAACATTGGAAGCAAGCTCGATGAAAAATGGCTAGCAAAGAGAGAGAAAAATCCCACCCTCTAGGGCACAGAGGATGTGGAATTTTGGCAAGACAAGGTTTTTGAGGTCCCGAGATCAGTGCCGGGCTATCAGTGCTAGCCTACATGGAGAAGGCACCTCTATGACATAAATATGGACACTTGGGTGGCTTTCTAAAATACCCTCCCATTCGAATGCAAGATCTCGACATTCATGCCATACCCCCAAAGAGTGGGAGTAGATTTTGACCCCAATGTCCACGACCGGTACAACTTCCCTGTAATCTACAATGCAAATTGTACTAAGCCGGAAGAGGCCCTTACCTTCACCTTAGAAAATCTGAGTGACTCTATAGTCTATTTTGTAGATGAATTCTCCTCGTGCCCTGATCCTACATTCATTATTTCATGTAATTACCTTAGGCTACATAGAATACTACTTAGGAAAAATCCCACTCCACAAGAACATAACTTTCCACCCCTCTACTTTGATCCCAACGCCATAGATAGTTGTGCCATGGCTCGATTGATGATGCACGCTCCTCTTCTCCCTTCATTTTGTATATCCCTTCTAAAATATATGAATGATAGCCGTTTTACGTGTTGCAATTATCCATTTCTCTCTAGCACCACTCTGCAAGTTCGCTGAACCTCAAAGGGGTACTTGCAGAGTTGGCAATTCCTAAATAAGTCTCTTAGGCACCCTTCTCCACCCCACTCAGACAACGAAGCTTAGCTCTCCTGCCTATGTAATCAAAAAAGAAGAAGAAAAGAAAACAAAAAAGACAAGAAAATGAATTGAAGAAGTTTATTTGAGATAGTTCATGAGAAGGCAAGCTCAAAAAAAGAGGGAGCTCCAACTACTTTGGCCAGGCCCTCTCAAGGATGAGGACGACCCTCTCAAGGATGAAGGATGCTCTCTCAAGGATGAGGGAGAACCTCCGAGGGCTCTCACAAGGAAAGAGTGAGGTGTAATGTAATTCATTTTATAAGAGTACCAGGTTTCCTCCTGTGCGAATGGTGAAGTCTAAACGAACATAGGCAAAAGAATCAAGCAGCTTGAAGGAAGTTTGAAAAAGCTACACCTAGAAAAGCAAGGGGAAGGATCCATCCAACACCATATTCAATTTTAAAGGACATATCCACTCAAGGCTAGCATCAAAGAGGGACCAGCCCCAACTACATCTTCAATTTCAAGGGCCAATCCATCCAACACCATCCCCCACAAGGGCTTATATACAAATTCAAAAAAGCCATCTGGCTACACACATCCCACCTTCCAACTACTACACATCAGTGCCATGGGACTGACACTAAACTAGGAGGGGGGTGATGTTAACCTTAGCATAAGAAGAAAGTGAAAAAAGTGGAAAAGCACAAATCGGGTCCTAAGAGAGGTGGCCTAGGAGGAAATTGGACACAACAGAAGGGGCAAGAGGGAGAATAACTAAAAGCGCAAGGGCAGCCTCAAAAATCAAGTCAAAGGCAAAAGCGCATTTTTAAATGCAAGGCGGCCCTAAAACTATTGTAAAAGAGCACCAGGCTCCCTCCTGTGCAAATTGTAAAGGTAGATGGGTGGTAGAAAGGAAGCTAAGAAGATAGGAGGATAATGGGAAAGAGAGCCAGCCATGTTAGAAAGGGGATAAGGGGATGACCGCCCAAAAGGGAAAGAGGGCCTAGGCCACGGTCGGCCATGCAAAAAAGGAGATGCCCAAAAGGGATTTAGGGGATGACCACCACGGTCAATGGTCCATGTAAAAAAGGGGATAAGGAGATGACCACCCAAAAGGGATTTAGGGTTTTGTATATAAAGTTGCAAAGTGAATTAAGAGCTCATTCTTTGGTGTGTGGCAAAGTGGACTCTTCTTCTTCTCTCTTCTTCTCTTGCTTGCTTGTGAGTGCTTGAGGGAGGGAGTGTGAGTGAGTGTGTGAGAGTGAGGGATCTTGGAGGTGAAGCCCTCCACCATCTCCTCTCTTCTTTTTCTCTTCTCTCATCTTACACGTGGCTATGGAGGATGGAGCTTGGAGGAAGAGGTTTGACGATGCTTGAGCTTGCATCACGAATCGTGGAGCTATCGGAGTGCTCGAGAGAGGGAGCAACTCAATCGAGCATCAAGGTAAGCTCACTATACTCGTAGAGAGGGATAGTGCATTGGCTATGTTAGAGGTAACCATTAGTGCTCCCTTGAAATGCTTGAACAATAAGTGGTCTGTGGGTCTTGGTGGTCGAGCGAGAGCTCCCATTACATTGGCACTCTTCTTCACACTTACATTGGCCTCCATCCTACATTGGGCACTCACCCTACCACCATTGTTGGTGGTCTAGATTGAGCCATCTAATAAAGCTTGATGGGCTTGCAAATGGGGACACCATCTCAGCCTTCCTCACCTACTCCATCACATACAACCCCATGGCCAAGGTCATGAGTTATGTGCTTCTCCACATGTTGGGAAATGTCAACGAGGTTTGTAATCTCAACAAACTCAATGATGTCATCATGATTGTGGTCTATTAGAAGCAAGGGGGTAACCAACCACTCTTGATGTGTATGTCAATGTGCTAGCCATCCATGCCAGTGCAACAATGTAGTGTGTTAAATTTGTGGGCTTCTTCACTATGGTGCCATAGTTCTAATAAGACCTCTCAGACATATGAGAGTAGCAACATCATCGTGAGACTCCAACCAATCTACTAACTATATTCAGGTCTATGTTGGTAAAGGTTCCCAATCAAGGGTATCTCTATGAGCCCCAAAGCAGTATGTGCTATTGCAAACCACTTTGGAGCTCATAGAGCCACCCTTGGCTAGGCAACTTTGCCAACTAGAGAAGATAACTAAGTCAACAAACCATGGCATGTGATGTGTATCTAGATAGGCGATGCGGACCATTTCATGTTAAATAGCATCTATGTTCCTATGCTCTCAATTTCTGCTATCATAGAGTGCACTTGCTATCAGTGTTCCTATGTCCTAGTTTAATACTGACCAACACTAAGTTTGTCTACTAACTTTCACTAAGCTAGTAGACAATGCATCTAAAAATGAAGTTTGGGACTAAGGTGTATTAAAGGGGCACCTCCGTGAGTCCAACTAGTACAAACCACTTTTGGGCTCATGGAGATACCCCTCCATGGGCACCTCTAGCCATAATCAACCCTAAACCTCAACAATGATGAGGTTTTCTTGGATCTATGCACATACTCATTGCCCATACACCTATCTGGCAAGATCTGCCCATATGCCAAATAGTGGTGATAGCACTAACACATGTGCCTAGATAGTAATGGTGATGACCTTGACGCATATCCTCATATGCCAGTAAGATTAGGTAGCCTTAACAATATCTCCTCAAGGTCTTAAAGACCTCAAGGAGTTGGGATCTATGGTCCAAGTTGCACTCAAAAAAAGCAAGCAATTGTGATTGTTACTTTTTAAAAAGTAAACCCATGCTAATAATTAAACCAAGCCAAAAATGCAAACCTAGCCCATCAAAAAGTGATTACCAAGAAATTTTTGTCAAAAAATGGCCCATCAGTAAGTAGTTGCTTCATTATACCTTAAAAATCATTTTTTAAAACATATGTGTAGTATATGGACTAGTGGTTGAGAGCTTGACTTTTATGTAAGAGGTTATGGATTCAAAACCTTTAAACTTTTCTCTTTGTTATTTATTTAATTTTTTCATTTTTCCCTAGGATTTTAAACCTTTAAACTTTACCTTTTACAAGAACCTCTTCCAAAAAATTAAAATCTTCTTAAAAAGTGGCTTATTTCTTGTGATAAAAAATTCTAGGGAGAAAGAAAAAACTTGAGGAGATAAAGAAAGAGAAAAAAGTTTAAAGGGTTTGTACCCATAACCTCTTACGCAAGAGTCAATCTCTCCAACTCCATATACTATACAAATGTTTGGAATAACAAGTTTTAAGTCATTTTGAAGCAACTACTTTTTGACGGGCCATTTTGGCCATTTTTCGGCAACAATTTTTCAATACTCACTTTCTAACGAGCTAGGTTTAAATTTTTGGCTGGGTTTACTGCTTGGGCTAGGTTTACTTTTTTAAAAGTAATGATCGCAATCACTTGCTTTTTTTGAGTGTGATTTGGACCGTAGAACCCAACTCTTTGAGGTGTTTAAGACCTCATGGGAGATACTGTTGAGGCTTGGGCAGTGGTGACAATGACCTTGATGCAAGTGTGTGCTCATAAGCTCCACACAGGTGCCCAAATAGGGACAATAATGGCCTTGACATAGGTCCTCATATGCTCGTGAGCCTACAAGCTTGTAAGGCTAGCTAGACCTTGACCGTGCAATATATTATGGATTCATGACATGCCATGGATGCATCTTGATTCCTATCTCTCTATTATAGTTGTCCGCATTCAAACTAATCACGATCAAAATAATTAAATAATTTTAGAATATTATTATAAAGCCAATGATTAAAAAATCTCTCTAGTGATTAACCAATGTAATGATTAATCACTTTATTTAAGGTAAATACAAGTAAATAGCCAAATAATTCAAATGAGGCAATTACTAATGAAGGAGTACCATTTTAATAGAACTAAAAACCTTTTTTATAAATAGCTAGATCTCTTTGCCTCCTACAATAACTCTTGTTTGTGCATTCATTGAATTTACTCTCATCAATTTCATACTAAATTTAGTTGTACTATATTTAGATCTCTTCATTTCATTCAGATCTCACACTCTATCCTAGATCATGTGCATATAAGTATTATACCACCAAATGAATTATACGAGGTCATTAACAAAGAGATATGGATACTCTTTGGGCCAAGAGAGAGTAAAACATCCATTTAGAGTATAAATTCTATCATAATAAATAGGAGTTAGGATCTTAAACAACATACATAAATTAAATGGTTATGGCACCAAACCTAAATACATTTTATATTAGACTAGTGGTATAACTTCCACAAGTTTAGTATTCAAAAATGTCTCATCTCAAGGCATGCCATTGCTTTAGAAGAGAATCTCGCCATTGCATGACAACTTCTCAATAGTAAACCGTTAGACAATTAACTGTGATGTTTTTTTTTTTGGAAAGAGATTTAATGGCATAATTTAATCCTAAAGAAAATGCTACCAAACATCTTGTGAGCTAAACAAGAAAGAAAACACACAAAACCTATTATGTGAAAAGGATAGTATGCAAGTTAAGGAAAGCTAGTTAAATATACATCTCTAGTTTATGTGACTAGCTAGAGGCACTAATCTAAATGTTATTGAGAAACCACCTAATCGATTATGTGAAAAGGATATTACACAAGTCCAGGAAAGCTAGTCAAATATCCATCTCTAGCTTGTGCAACCAGCTAGAGGCACACAAGTAACCTTAGTGTTATTTGGAAACCACTTAATATTTTGATTAAAATGCATAGAGAAATCTTGAGAATGTCAACATATAGAATGTTCTAATTCACATACATCAAAGTTACCATACTTGAAAGGAAATCCTTTCAACTCTTCTTTATTTGGGACCTATCAATATTACAATAGCATGCAAAAGGTTGATGCCATTGTTCTCTATCATTAACACTATTAGCCTATTAAGCATGAAGATGTGAACTTCGTTGTCGGACCCTAGATA
The DNA here is from genome assembly GCF_053477565.2 of Lygodium microphyllum. Classification (NCBI taxonomy): domain Eukaryota; kingdom Viridiplantae; phylum Streptophyta; class Polypodiopsida; order Schizaeales; family Lygodiaceae; genus Lygodium; species Lygodium microphyllum. Next base: position 60,599,553 of record NC_141150.1, read on the forward strand.
TAATGGATCTACTATTTGGTGTTGACACTGTGTGTGTGTGTGTGTGTGAGAGAGAGAGAGAGAGAGAGAGTGTGTGTGTGTGTGTGTGTTGGATCGTCCTTTTTCCACCATCTTTATTATCCTCCACTTTCTCTATTGGAACTTAAGATCGTTCTCTACACTCTCTTCATTCCCTCACATGTGGAGGTTGTTTGCTATTCTATGCACCTTAGTTAATAGAGATAAGCGTGTGCAAATAGTATATCTATGTAAATGAAAGTTGGGTTTGGATATTGAAATAGTATGTTTATGTAAACGAAAGTATGCTTAGCTTTCCACTTAGTTGGGCTTGGATATTGAAATTTTTCGCTCCCAATTTTTGTCTCATCAGACTACAATTTTGTTAACTAACTTTTGGTTCAAGTTCTTTTATGTAACTGTTACTAAATTGATTGCTTATTATGCATTCTCTATTTAGTATAGCCAACTTGAGTTGTGCAAGTGCTCGCCGATTGTATACAGTGCAAGGATCTGTGTAAGTTCAAGCTCGTCAACCCTTGAGTTGTGCAAGTGCTACAGAAGCTCTATTGGAATCAAGCTCTAAGAGAAGATCCCTACACATATTGTGTAGGAGAGAAGGTGCAAGTGCTATGGAAGCTCTGCTGAAATAAAGGTCCAAGAGAAGATCCCTACACATATTGTGTAGGAGACAAGGAGAGACTCAAGAAGGATCAAAAGTTACCAACTTCCAAGTTGTGCAGTTGTATACCGTGCAAGGAACCATGATCTTGTTCCCAATATCTACAAGTTAAGAATTGGTTTATGTGTAACGAAGGAACTTGCTCCTTGTCAATAATATAACTCCATAGGGGGGGGACTTGTCCATCTTCTAGTCCCTAGTGTATTGTCAATATCTCTGTCTTTCTCTCTACAACTTTCTTTTCTCTCATATGTTCTCTCTCTGAGCTAGCATAATATTCACCATATATCTTTTAAGTATATAAGAAGGTCAAGCGTGTATCTTGGATCTTATAACAGAGTTATAAGATATCAGAACATGTCTCTTTGCTTTTCTCAAAGTAAAGGCAATCCTTGCAAGAAGAGGGTAAAGATGGCAATTGATGAAGTGCCTACAAGTAAGCAATTACATGCTCAATTGACAAAGTATTATAGCTTGTTGGAGATTCCCAAAGTACGTCAATTAATTAGCAGCTTAAGGGCAAGGGAAGAAGCTACTTATGAAGGACTGGATCCTCCAAACGATGGTGATACTGGAGGAAACACCATTGCACCAATTGATGGTGAAGGTGCAAAGCATCCAATTTCTGATAAGCTTCCTAGAAGGAAGAATAACTTTCAGGTCAAGAAGAGTAAAAAGACCTCACCTCAAGTGAGGCGGATAAGGAGGAAGTCATCTCCCTCAGTAACCGACTACTTCCTTGATTACTTAAGTTCCTCCTCCTCATCATCATCTTCTTTTTCCTACTTTCTTGGTTCTAAGTCTCGTGCAATCCACAAATGGACAAAGAGGGACCATAAGAGGAGCAAGCTTAAGAAGATTAAGACTTTCGAGTCTGGGGATAAAGACATAAAGTTTGACTCTTACTCCAGTAAAAGAGATCCTACTAAGGTGTTAGCCTTTGTAAGGCAATTTGAAATTGCTTTTTCTTATGGTAATTTCTCAGAAAAGTCCAAGCTCAAGCATGTGGGCATGCACTTGAAAGACACTGCTAGCAATTGGTGGTTGACTCTCATTTTGGAGGGAAGGAAACCTACAACTTGGAAAAAGTGCAAGAAGAAGTTTTATGCTCAGTTCTTGCCCTCTGATTTTGAGAATGATGTCAAGAAGGAGTGGGATTGGCTAGGCCAAAAACATGAGAAGGTCACTAGTTATGTGGACAAGTTTTGGTCTACTCTTCTCAAGGTTACTTCTTTCATGGAGATCAGCGATGAAGAGAAGAAAAGGAAGTTTGAAGCTAGCCTACTCCCTCATTTACACACAACTAAGAAGGTGTATTCACATGAAACCTTATCTCGCATGATGGAGTCTACTATCATAGCTGAAAGTTTGCATACACCTCGTATATCTCGAAAGTTGGAGATGAGTTCTTATAGAGCCAGACAAGATCGGCTCTATGATCAACCAAGTGACAAGACTAATTGAAGAAGACCTACCTCTACCCATGACCAATATTCAAAGCTAGAGGGTAACAAGAAGAAGCACAAGTATCTCTCACCGTCTGAGATATAAAAGTACAAAGATGAATAAATGTGCTTTCTTTATGGTGAGTTAGGGCATATGACGCCTAATTGTCCTCACAAAAGGAAGGAAGCAAATGTAATTAAAGATCCTCCTCCGCCATGATCAAATTCTATTCCAAATGTGCAAGCTAACACTCATTAAAATGAGAAAAAGAGACAGCTCTTAAAGGGTTGGGGACACTCAACAATCAATGAGTTTTGATACTCTTTGATTGAGGGTCCACATATAATTTTGTGTTAACAGATACTCCTGAAAGGCTACAAATTCCACTAGATCGATTGGAACACCAATTGAATCAGGTTCGGTATTTGAAGGACTTATAACCAATTCTAATCTTAGAATTGGGAATTACCGTGACCAAGAATCTTTTCTACTTGCACCCATTGGTAACTATGATGTTATCTTAGGTATGCCTTGGCATTACAACATTAGACCTCTTCTCGATTTTTTTAAGAAGACCCTTGCATTTCAATTCAAGGGTCGATACATAGTATGCATTGCTGATGCTGGAGATTGGCCTGTGCCAATGGTTAGTCATGTTAGCATTTCTAAAGAAATGAAGAAAGCTATTTCTGCGTACATGATTTTTGTGAGAGAGTCAAAAGAAGCTAATGATTCAAGGGCACTTGATGCCTCTAATGAACACACAATACCAACTAATGCTTCTAAGTCTCTAACATTAAAATGACCCCTCTCTTTAATTAATCAAGTTAGACATGATTTTGTTAAACAATATGAAGATTTTTTTGGTGATTCACTCCCAAGAGAGTTACCTCCTAAGTGCCTAGAAGATCACACAATTGATCTTATCCTAGGCAATTCACCACCTAACCAACTACCTTACCGAGTAAGTGCAAGTCAGCAAAAGAGGAGATCCTAAAACAAGTAAATGAACTGTTGGAAAAAGGGTTAGTTCAACCTAGCTCTTCTCCATACTACTCTCTAGTGTTACTTGTTCAAAAGAAAGACGGTTCTTTCCATATGTGCATAGACTATAGATCTTTGAACAAGATCACAATCAAGAATCATTTTCCTCTCCCAAGGATAGATGATATCTTGGATAAGTTGCAAGGGACTAGTATCTTTAGTCGCATTGATCTCAAGAGCGGCTATCACCAGATACGAATAGCACTTGAAGATGTTCATAAGACAACTTTTCGTACAACATTTGGACTATAGGAGTTCTTAGTCATGCCGTTTGGTTTGACTAATGCACCCACCACATTCTATCGAATGATGGAGAGAATTTTCAAACCTCACTCAAAGTTCACAGGTGTCTTCTTTGATGACATTCTAATGTTTTCACGATTTGAAGAAGAGCATAGAAAACATGTGTCTATTGTTTCTCAAGAGCTTCGCAAGCATAGACTACAGGTCAATGCTAAGAAAAGTGAATTTTTCCTTTCGAAAATTCATTACTTGGACCATATTGTTTCTCACAATCTGGTGAGAATGGATCCTAAGAAGATTCGAGCCATTGTTGAATAGCCTACACCTACTTCTTTACATGAAGTTAGAAGTTGCTTGGACTATGTTCATACTACAGGAGGTTCATACGAGGTTTTGGGTAGGTTGCATCTCCTCTACATGACCTTTCTAAGAAGCTAATGCCTTTTCGTTGGGGATCAAGGCAACTACAAGCCTTTGAAAGAATTAACTCTCTTGTGACTCTAGAACCAATTCTCGTAGTTCCATATCTTCAAAAACTTTTTGAAGTTCACTGCGATGCTTCTGGGGATTGCATTGGAGCTGTGCTTAACCAAGAGCATCATGCAATACCATTTGAGAGCTGATGCCTCAAGGATCATGAGCTACATGCTCTAGTATATGAGAAAGAGCTTATGGCGGTGGTACATGCTCTTCAAGTATGGAAACACTATTTACTTGGTGCAGATTTTGTTATTAAAACAGATCACCAAAGTCTAAGATACTTCCTCACTTAGAAGAAGCTCTAAGAGAAATAAATGCATTGGAAAAAATTCTTATCTATGCTTCACTTTCAAATCCTTCCACATCTAGAACTAAAAATGTGGTAGTAGATGCTCTATCACGGTGACCTCGAGTGAATGCAATCACAATTGTTTACCATAACGAGTTCATAGATTTACCCAAAATGTATACAATTGATTCTGACTTCTCAACCATATGGTCAGATGATAACACCTTACTTGATTTGAGATGGTTATTTGTATCATCATCAAGCAATTTGTGTAGCATTACCATTGCAACACAAGGTAATGGATCAAGCACATGAATCTCCATATGCTGGACATAGGGGTATTATACCCACTACTCAAGCATTGGAAAGATATTTCTTTTGGCCCACTCTTAGAGCTAATATTGAAAGATATGTCCGCAAGTGCAAGATATGCCAAAAAGTAAAGTATGACAGGCATAAACCACCTAGACTACTGAAGCCATTACCTATTCCCAATGAGCCTTGGGAAAGTATAGCCATGGACTTTATCATGGAGCTTCCTCGCGCACAAGCAAGCAATGAAGCAATCTAGACTATCATTGATAGATTCAGTAAGCAAGTACACTTTATACATGTGCGAAAGACAATCAAAGCTGATCATATGGCTAACCTATTCATTGATCATATTTTCAAGCATCATGATGTGCCTAAGTCCATTATAAGTGATCAAGATCTGTAATGTGTCTGCATATCCACTATCTTGGCACGCTTTTAGTGGTCTTGAGATGAATCTAAGCGACACTACACGGCATTCCCATGGAATGTTACGAGGCCTAGGGTTTCTCGAGTCCGCCCTGCAATCGAACGTTCACAGCCGAACCCACTAGGAATGACCTGAAATCTGGGCTCTTAGGGGTCAAGGTCTCCTAACAGAATTCTAGCGATGGGTCCTGGACATCCTACTTTACACAAAGATATCCAAGCCGAAGTTGACCCATACCACACTTGGTTCAAATAGAATTGGAAACGAGAGGGATGCGCTGCTCGACCTCTCTACCCATAGGGCATAGTCCCATTCGGGTCCCCTAAAATGGTCTAAATCGCGGTTCTATCCTAACAATTTCTAAGGGTCGATCGTCGGTAACCTTGTGAGAAGCCTCCCAATTCTCTGACCCTGCCATAGGATAAACCCGTCAAGGGTTCCGTCCACCCGCTTCCCTCAATAGGCATTCTTTAGTTATCTAATTAGGTCCTATCACATTTATGTGTGACATTTAAAAATCAACTTCCTTAATTAAGCCTTTTAGGGAACGGGTTTCATTCGCGTAATTTAGAGCACAGACACGAATACATAGCAAGCAATCTATTGACAAACAAGTTCAAACAAGTTCCTTAACTTATCTTCAAGTTAATCTTTGTCTCCTACCCATACAGGAGAAATTATGTATCCCTTTTGGCTAACAGAAGTAACTGGTCCAAATCACATGGCACCACAATTTCTATCCTTTATCTAGAATAGGATCTCTGAACATGCCCAGATGTTGGGAGCCATAGAGGTCTTCAACTCCATTCCAGACCTAGCAAGGGGTGTTCGAAGCTCCACCTGACCCACAAGCTGTCTAGGAGTGAAACATCATTCCCGTGGTTGTCCTTTTCACCACTCGACCTTCGGTCCATGAATCGAGCAGTGCCCTCTTCGGATTAATCTGCGGTGTGAATATCCTTCCTTAATTAAATCCTTTAAAAATCAAACACAACAAGGCATTCAGTCCTAATACCATTTTCCATGAAAACATTCTTTTATCCCCATAGCAACTTGTCACCACAGACCCTTTCCATGCATTTACCATAAATCACAAGCACTTGGAATAATCATCCAAACCACAATCCAATAATCAGTTGAATGTACAAGCATTTAGGAAATTGTTCAATCAACCAACAAAAACCAATTATATATTTTTCCAAACAATATAAGAATAATCATGATAACATTTCCATCGCATATCTGCTCTCTCTCCCTTGGGATCAAAGAGTGAATCTATGTAAAATTTACTTAACACTTATATGCACAATTTTTCATGTCATTCTTTTTTTGATTATGCCATTCATAACACCTGACCGATTCTTTCTTGTAATTGCTCTATCAACGAATAAGTCAACTGCAACTAGGTGCAATTAACTTCCCTTGATACATGCACTTTGCAAGCTTTCGAATATGTGAGATGAAATTTATCCTTTCCAATGACTTATACTTGTGCATCATAGTATGGGGCCTGTCTCATGTGAGAATCAAAGCAAGCATATATCAATTTAGAAATATATTACTTATGATCGGAGCTGCAGTTGGATGGACAGTGATGCCTTTGCCCGATCGTCTGGTTGTAGGATTACCATCTGCACACAACATTCTTCGCTTGGAGGCCTTTTCCCGAAGCTTCATTGTTGGTTTCGTCCGCAAGTAGATTCAAGAGATAAAGAAGGCAAAATAGATTCGAGATAGGAGAGCGTAAGAGAAGATGGCTTAGTTGAAGACTGAGATAGGGAAGAATTGAGATAACTCTCTTCCTCGCAGCCTCTCGGGATAACCTCTCTCTCTCTCTCTCTCTCTCTCTCTCTCTCTCTCTCTCTCTCTCTCTCTCTCTCTCTCTCTCTCTCTCTCTCTCTCTCTCTCTCTCTCTCTCTTTGTCAAGCTTCTTCTCACAATCTCTTGGAGGGATATCCCTCTACCTCTCTCTCTCGCAACCTCTTGGGGTTTCCTTATGCTTTCTTGTGCCTCTCTATGCCTCATATTTATAGTGAATTAGAGAAGAGGGGATGTGGGTGAGAACAAGAGTTCTTTATGGAGGGGATCTTGGAAAAATCAGTGATTTGATGCTCAAATCATAAATTTGATGGTTCCATTGGCTTCGAAAGGGGAGTAAAACTCCAAGACACTTGATTAGAAATCTTTCAGATTACTCCTTTCTCTCCATGTTCAAAGTGCTGTCTACTGCATGTAGACTGTGATCGCGACGCGCGCAATTTCACCAATCTCTCTCTTTATTTTTTCATTTTATAAAATCTCCAAAACTAACTGAAATATCACTTATCTTTTCTTGTAAATGACATCCAGTTCTAGAAATCTCCATATCTTTTTGGGATAATATCTAAAATATCTAGAATATGCCAGTTTTGCTCAAAATCTAATATTTTTGGACCATCCATACCATACATATCAATACCAGTGATTAATATGGCTCATAACTCTCGTTCACGTTGTAGCTTACATGAAGGGTGGCTATAGCCTTTGTCAATCTGGGAAAAATATCAGATTATGACTCTCAATTTTATTTATTTATTTATTTATTTGACGTTAGTTAAATTTTTTTTCAACTTTAGTTAGTAACCTTACTAACTTATTAATTGACTAACTAACTTTCGAAGTAACCAACTAACTTCTAATTGCATGGAAATATTACATTTTCCTCCCCTTAGAGAAATCGAGATGTCCTCATCTCAAGAGAAACCAGGGATATTGTTCTAAAACCTGTGGGTTATGGGCCCACCATGCTTCTGTTGCGCTACTCATAGTGACTTAAGTAGTGCAACTCATATTATTTCAATTAACCTATAGATACAAGAGTAGGATTTCTTCTCAATATAAGTTGTGTTACATGTGGATTAAGCTTCTAGGATTTCTAGTCATCCTGATGATAAGGTGTAGTGGGTTCTAGGTGTTGGAAGAGAGGGAGAGAGACAGAGAGGAGTAGAAGATGAGCCTCACCTCATTGTTGTTCTTCTTCCATTATCTTCCTTCATACTCATTGAAAGAGAATACACACATAGGTATGACTAACCAAGACTAACTGTGGTTAAGTCACTGACTACACCAACTTATTGAATATCGCATACATGTACAGCTGTATCCAACTAATGTCGGTCACACACAAAAAGAAAGACTGACTAAAGAGTAATGGGAGCTTGATATTCTAACACTCCCCCTCAAGCTCAAACCATCTGGTAAACTCCAAGTAGCTATCTGAAGTATATGAACTTTTCTTTACCAAGAGAATATATATGCTACCTGGTCTTCAGTCTTCACATGAATCAAGTCAATTTGCCCTGTAAGAACCATTTCTTTGATGAAATTGTAGTGAACCTCAATATGTTTAGACCTAGCATGGTAGACAGGATTGCTAGCCAACATAACACTGCTAAGGTTATCACAATGCAATCTCACTCTGCTTTCCAACTATATTTCCAAGTCTTTCAGTAGTTTCATCAACCAAACTACTTCGCAAGCCGCTAAGGCAACTCCTCTATACTCAGCTTCTGTACTAGACAATGCAATAGTAGGCCGTTTCTTACTCTGCCAACTGATCATACTGCTGTCCAATCCAAATGCATAACCACTGGTTGACCTCCTTTCATCACAGGCACAACCAGCCCAATTAGCATCAGTAAACCTTGTCAAGTCAAGGGATTTTTCATATGCATAAAACATCTCATAATCTGTAGTACCCTTTACATATCTCATGATTCTCCTCACTAAATCTAAATGTGGTTTGCGAGGCTTCTACATGAATTGACAAATCAGCCCCACTGCATAACATAAGTTAGGACACCACGGGTAATAGTCAAGTATATCAAGCTGCCCACCATCTGTCGAAACATGGTCACATTCTCTATGTCATTCCCAACATCAATCTGCATCTTGACATTCTAATCAAGAGATGTCTCCATAGACTTGCATTCAACCATACCATACTTCTGTAAAATGTCATGAGCATACTGCTTCTATAGCCGCCATATACCTTGAGGCATAGAGACTACCTCAATCCTAAGAAAATACTTCAGCTCACCAAGGTCTTTGACTCTGAATTTAGCATGTAAACATGATTTAATTTCAACCATGCCCTCTTCATCATCTCCAATGATGATAAGATCATCTACATAAACCATTAGAAACACATATCCATGATCTGTCTTCTTCGTGAACAAACTGTGATCTACATCACCCAATCTAAATCCATGTTACTCTAAATAACTGTTGATCCGAGCATTCCATGCTCTAGGTGTCTGTTTCAACCCATATAAAGCCTTTTTTAGTTTACACACATATCTAGAAAAATCCAGGGAAACATAGCCTTCAAGCTGCTCCATATATACTTCCTCAACAAAATCACCATTCAAGAAAGCATTCTTGACATCCATTTGCCATAATTTCCAGCCTTTGCATGCTGCCAAAGCAATGAAAATTCTGAGTGTTGCCATTTTAGGCACCGGACTGAAAGTCTCCTCATAATCAAGGCCATACTGCTACGCATACTCTTTTGCAACCAGCCTGGCCTTATAGCGTTCTAACGAACCATCTGACGTGCACTTAACCTTGTACACCCATTTGCAACTAATGGGGACTTTGCCTTCAGGTAACTCAACCAATTCCCATATCTCATTTTTAGCCAGGGCTGCATACTCCTCATACATGGCAGCACACAAGTTATCATCTGTAAATGCATCTTCAAACTTTGTAGGTTCTTTGTAACTTGTCACACTAGCCATATATGCATAATGGCGGACTGAATAACCAGTGTATGTAAACCTGTCAACTGGTTTTTTGACTCTCTCAGATCTCTGTAATTATGGCTCACTCTGAGCTTGCCTTTCATGAGGCGGTACATAACAACTCTGACTTGCTCCACGCATCATAATAGATGGAATGCCCAACTCACTATCCAAAATGTCGTTGTTAGATGATCATAACCTACTGTATGTGGATCTATCATATCCTCAAGCATCTTTTATTTTCCCTTATCCAATCTCCCCCTCACTAACATATTCGTGTCAATGGATGTAGGAGTATGACTCCGCAAGCATCCTGACCAAGGACTTACTATAGGTGAACGATCACCTGTAGGACCACTCATAGATGTACTCACTGTAGGTGTATTTTTAGCATTACTAGTGCTAGATGATCCATCAGTAGCCACTGCAAATGGATTACCATACCACAATGCTAGCTCATCAAAAACAACATCTCTACTAATCAATGTCTCATGTGTAGACGGTACATAACACACTTGTAAGCTTTCCGGTCTTATGCATAACCAAGGAACACACTCTTGATAGCTTTAGGATCCAATTTCTTCCTCTTTTCATCAGGAACATGCACATATGCAATACTTCTAGATACCTTCAAGTGTGAAATATCAAGGTTATGACCGTACAACCTCTCATATGGAGTTACATCATGAATCCCTGCTGTAGGGGTTCTATTTGTTAGAATATCAAGCTCCTACTACACTTTAGTCAGTCTATCTTTATGTATGCAACCAACGTTAGCTGAATACAGCCATACACATGTGTGACATTCAATAAGTCAGTGTAGTCAGTGACTTAACCACACTTAGTTTTGGTTAGTCATACCTATGTGTGTAAGTCTCTTTCAGTTAGTATGATGGAAGAATAATGGAAGAAGAACAACAATGAGCTAAGGCTCATCTTCTGCTCCACTCTGTCTCTCTCCCTCTCTTCCAACATCTGCTATAGGGGTTCTATTCAGCACATAGACAACAGTCACTACTGCTTCATCCCAATAACCATTTTGCAAACTCTTCTCATTTAGCATAGCTCTACCTATTCCATCCGTACCCTATTTTTCCTTTCTACTACACCATTTTGCTACGGTGTATAGCTGCAAGTTAACTGTCTTCTGATCCCATGTTTAGTAAGGTACATGTCAAAGTAATTAGAGACGTATTCTCCACCTCCATCTGATCTAAGACATGAAATTTTACAGATCAACTCATTTTCAACATGCTTCTTGAAGTCCTTAAATGCATCAAACACATCATCCTTATGTTTTTAGTATATAAAGCCAAGTGTACCTGCTGAAATCATCAATGAAGGATACATAGTAATGAGCACCACCAAACGAAGCATTATAAGACGGACCCCATACATCTGAATGTACCAACTGCAAGGGTCATGAGTTCTTTCGTACATGTCTCATAAATGGAAATCGTGCTTGCTTTCCAAATTGGCATGCATCACATACATGTCCAAAGTCATGATACTTGAACTTAGGCAATCTAAGCACAATCTCCTTCTGCTGCATAGATTTTAGCTTTTGTACATTCACATGGCCAATCCGCTTATGCCATATCTCAACATCTTGTATAGCACCACCAATTATGCATTTGGATTGGGCAATAGTATAATTAGTTGGCAGAGTAAGAAACAGCCTATTGTTGTATTGTCGAGTATAGAAGCTGAGTACAGAGGAGCTGCCTTAGCAGCTTGCGAAGCAGTTTGGTTGATGAAACCACTGAAAGACTTGGGAATACAGGTGGAAAGCAAAGTGAGATTGCATTGTGATAACCTCAGCAGTGTTATGTTGGCTAGCAATCCTGTCTACCATGCTAGGTCCAAACATATTGAGATTCACTACCATTTCATCAAAGAAATGGTTCTTACAGGGCAAATTGACTTGATTCATGTGAAGATTGAAGACTAGGTAGCAGACATATTTACCAAGTCTCTTGGTAAAGAAAAGTTCATATACTTCAGACAGCTACTTGGAGTTTATCAGATGGTTTGAGCTTGAGGGGGAGTGTTAGAATATAAAGCTCCCACTACTCTTCGATCAATCTACCTTTATGTGTGTGACCGATGTTTGCTGGATATAGTTGTACACATGTGTGACATTCAATAAGTTGGTGTAGTCAGTGACTTAACCACAGTTAGTCTTGGTTAGTCATACCTATGTGTGTAAGTCTCTTTCAGTTTTTAGTATGATGGAAGAATAATGGAAGAAGAACAACAATAAGCTGAGGCTCATCTTCTGCTCCACTTTGTCTCTCTCCCTCTCTTCCAATACTATTCACCACATAGATAGCAGTCACTCCTGCTTCAACCCAATAACCATTTGGCAAACTCTTCTCATTCAGCATTGCTCTTGCTGATTCCATCAATACCCTATTTTTCCTTTCTACTACACCATTTGGCTGCAGTGTATAGCTGCAAGTTAACTATCTTCTGATCCCATGTTTAGTAAGGTACCTGTCAAAGTAATTAGAGACATATTCTCCACCTCCATCTAAACTAAGACATGAAATTTTACAGCTCAACCCATTTTCAGTATGCTTCTTGAAGTCCTTGAATGCATCAAACACATCATCCTTATGTTTTTAGTATGTAAAGCCAAGTGTACCTACTAAAATCATCAATGAAGGATACATAGTAATGAGCACCACCAAACAAAGCATTATAAGACGAACCCCATACATCTGAATGTACCAACTGCAAGGGTTGTGAGCTCTTCCATACATGTCTCATAAATGGAAACCGTGCTTGCTTTCCAAATTGACATGCATCACATACATGTCCAAAGTCATGATACTTGAACTTAGGCAGTCTAAGCACAATCTCCTTCTGCTGCATAGATTTCAGCTTTTGTACATTCACATAGCCAATCCGCTTATGCCATATCTCAACATCTTGTATAGCACCACCATCATGTGCAAATATAGCTGCTTTCAATTTTGGAATTGACGCATCAAGAGTAAACATTCTGCCATCTCTTCGGCCTCTAGCAATCAATTTGCAGTCATTACCATATTCTTCAACAAAGCATCCATCTCTATTAAATCTCACCTGCAGATTATGTTCGTTCATCTGTCCACCAACAATTGACAAAAGATTCTCGGTTATTGTAGGTACATGTAGTACATCATGTAGGCTCTTTTTCTTGCCATCAGGCAATCAACAAAGGTACAACTCCTTTATGTTGAATAGTATGCTGGGTGTCATCCCTAGCACAAACATGTCCATGAGAACTTGCAACCATCTCATCAAACCATTCTCCATAGGGTATCATATGATTTGAAGCCCTTGAATCAATGTGCCATCTCTCATCTCTGTTCTGCCTAGATGCATTCTTAAACACATGTTGCATGGCAAACAACCTGTCACCCTAATCATCAGGAACTCCAGTAGATGAAGCATAATTTCCATTATTGTCTACCCTTGGCTTTCATATCAGCTTGCTTCTTATCACAATCTTTGGCTATATGCCCATATCTACCAAAATATCGATAGTCCTTGTCCTTGTTGGACTGATCATTTGACTGCCAGGATCCTCCTTTGCCTCTAGGGAATCTCCCCTTGCCTCGAAAATTGCCAAATCCACGTTAGCCCTGTGTATTCATGCCATGACAGCAGGCATTTTGTTGCTGCTGTCCATAAGTGTTTAGAGTGTCTCCTTGACCTTGAAAAGAGCCATGGCCTCTGCTGCCTCTACCACGCTGGCTAGAGTAAAGAACAATGTCTCTGCTTTGAGACATACTAGAACCTGTATTCAGTCCAAGCTTAGCTTCCTCATGCAATATCAAAGCAATCAGCTCATCCCAATCAGGGGATTCAACTCTCACAGAAATAGACGTATCAAATGCTTTATACTCCATTCAATGTCATTGCAATCATATCATCCTCAGACACTAAAGATCCAATGGTGGCAAGCTAATCCCCTATGTTCTTGATCTCTATAGTGTAGACTTGAATGCTTCTGCCATTCCTAGTCATGTTATTGAACTGTTGCTTCAGCTAATCTTTCTTGCATGTGTTACATTTCCATAATTCTTCATGAGTATATCCCATGCATCCTTTGGGGAACTACATCCAGTAATTTGTATAACCATAGCATCTGATATACATAAGGAAAACCAATGTAACACCTTGCATGCTCTCTCAGTCCATAGCTTATGAGCCCTTTTCTTCGAATTCCTTTCAGGCATTTCAAGTTCAGCCTCATCACCTGTACATAAGTCCCAATAACCTCTGCCAACCAAAAAATTCTTCATACGGAACTTCCATACAGCAAAATTTTTGTTGTCCAACTTTTCTCTCACAATTTGAGTGATATTGTCAATGCCTTGAGCATTTGCCATAGTTACAGCTTAGGTATTCAATGATGTATACAACTTGTAAGTATATGACTCCTTTTCCGACAGTTCAGGACTAGTTTCCTGCTATTTAGGACAATTTCTTGCAATTGAGGACCAGTTTCCCAAAATTCAGGACAGTTTTCCATAATTCAGGAATAGTTTTCTTGCAGTTCATGATAGTTTTTGCAATAATTTTCTACGCCAAAGAAACAGGGTATTTTATCCCTTTACAACCTCAGAAACATCCACAAGCATGTGGGATAATCTGTAGGTGTTTTAGTCAATACATAGACTCTGCAAGCACTGTATCTTTGTCTCATGTATTCTTACTACAGTGAAGAGAATATGCAGTCTAAACCCTGCAACCTGACATTTAGGCACCTTCCTCACATTCAGGAAATCAACTCCTTTGAGATCCTAAGTGATAAATGATGCTATTTTCTTCAGGAGTGTAGAGAGGCAATGTCATACACTGCATTTACTGTAAATGACCAGCCAAGTAGATGTCAAGGCATTTGTTTCATCTCCAAATTTCAGTCCTCAGTTGTATCCAATGTTCTCTTTAGTCTTCCAAGCATTCAATATACATATCTCAGGTCATACAAATGACAGGAGCTCCAAAATGACATGTAATGCTTCAATAAGAGACAATGCTTGTTGTCTACATTCAGTGACAGTTTTCAACCATTAAAATTTTCCAAATCTGAATATTTTTCAACATAAAATCCATGCTCCAATGCATGATATCAAGTCCATATGACTTCCCAGCATATACATATGCTTCAATGGTACTCCTTAACAAGTTTGAGAGCTCCAAACTCATGTCAAAGGTGCATACATGCTGTAGTTTGTCTATATACATCAAACCACTATTATTTTAAATCTGTAATCAGTTCTTCAAGCTCCCAGATGAGCTCTCATTCAAGCAATGATGCTATCACCTATTATTTATTGTAGTAAACAGGCAGTATGCACAGGTCTATGCTGAATATCTCAAAAACTGTGAGGAATTTGAAAAAACTTTCTTTTACAAAGTTGTAGACCACATCGAAATGGTCAAGAGTGAGGAGCCATTTCTCCAAAACCCATTTCTGTAGCAAGATATAGCTTCTGCAAAAAAAAGGGCTATAGGCACAGTCTCCTTTGATGATGTTTTCTTCAAATCTAATGTCTTGATGTCAAATGGCCACTGCCAAGGCATTCATGCTATGATACCATGTTGGAAGAGAGGGAGAGAGAAAGAGAGGAGTAGAAGATAAGCCTCAGCTCAATGTTGTTCTTCTTCCATTATTTTCCTTCATACTCACTGAAAGAGCCTTACACACATAAGTATGACTAACCAAGACTAACTATGGTTAAGCCACTAACTACACCAACTTATTGAATATCACACACGTGTACAGCTGTATCCAGCTAATGTCGGTCACACACATAAAGATAGACTGACTGAAGAGTAACGGGAGCTTGATATTCTAACACTAGGTCTTCGTCTTCATCTGATTCCTCTATATATCTGAAGACTTCACTTGTGTAGCTTTGTTTCCTTGGAGGCTCCATATCTTCTAGACTTAGGTCAGGGCAGTCTACTTGGACATGCCCTAGCTCATTGTAGTGAAAACATCAACAGTTGAGACATCTCCTACGGATGTGCCCTAGCTCTCCGCACAAGTGGCATCTCTTGTCCTGATCTCGAGAATCATTTTTGCTACAATTGCTCGATTTAAGTTCTTGGATTTGCAAGTCTATTAGATGCATTACTTCAAGACGGTGGTTCAAAGGAGTGTTCAAGCCATGGCAAAACTTGGATACTTGCTGCGCAATATCCATAGGTGGTGCATATTTTAGCAGGGTTACAAACTTCAAGTAATAGGCTTCTAAGGTCAATTCTAGCTGCTTTAACTTGAAGAATTCATTCATCTTCAAAGTCTAGTAGGTTGGCGAAAGGTATCGTCAGCGTACAACATATTTCAGCTGAACCCATGTGACAACAGCTTCAGAAATACCTCGATCCTTGCACCATTGCTTTTGCCATAATTGATCTAGTCAACTAGCTTACGTTTGGCTATTTGGCTATCATTGCTTGATTGATAGTAGTAGTTCTAAAGTAGAGAAAAAATCATCTATCGACTCAATCCATATCTCCGCCTCTGTTGTGACGTCTATCCCTTCTCCATCAAACGCGGGTGCCTTAATTTGCTTGAGAATGAATTTCTTCTCTTGCATGTCAGCATTCATGGGTGCAGAAGATGCCTAACAATCAAGCCATACCGCTTAGGTTATTCTGTTTAGGATATGATTACAACCATACATTAAGCAATCACTCCTTATTACAAAGTTTCGGTCTAATACTAACTGTAACATGCCCACCTATCGCCTATCCAAACATGCTTTTAGCGGTTCAAATCTAAGCGACATTGTGCCCGGCATTCTTATGGAATGTTACGGGGTTTGTCACCTACGATTTTTGGAGTCTACCTCGTAACGGAACATTCACGGCCGAACCCACTAGGATCGACCTGAAATCTAGGCTCCTAAGGGTCAAGGTCTCTTGACAGTATTCTAGCGTCAGGTCCTGAACATCCTACTTTATGCAAAGATACCCAAGCCGAAAGTGACCCATACTGCACTTGGTTCAAAGAGAATGGGAAACAAGAGGGATGCACTCCTCGACCTCTCTGCCCATAGGGCATAGCCCATTTTAATCCCCTAAAATGGCATGAATCGGGGTTCTATCCTAACAATTTCTAAGGGTCGATTGTCGGTAAACCTTGTGAGAAGCCTCCCAGTTCTCTGACCCTGCCATAAGACAAACCCGTCGGGGGTTGCATCCACCTGCTTTCCTCAATAGGCATTCTTTAGTTATCTAATTAGGTCCTATCACATTTATGTGTGACATTTAAAGATCAACTTCCTTAATTAAGCTTTTTAGGAAACGAGGTTTGTTCATGTAAGTTAGAGCACAGACACAAATACAGAGCAAGAAATCTATTGACAAACAAGTTCAAACAAGTTCCTTAACTTATCTTCAAGTTAACCTTTGTCTCCTGCCCATACAGGAAAAACTATGTATCCCTTCTATCCAACAAAAGTAACTAGTCCAAATCACATGGCACCACAATTTCTATCCTTTATCCAGAATAGGATCTCCCAACATGCCTAGACGTTGGGGACCACGGATGTCTTCAACTCCATTCCAGACCTAGCAAGGGGTGTCCGAAGCTCCACCTCACCCACAAGTTTTCTAGGAGTGAAACATAATTTCCATGGTTGGCCTTTTCACCACTCGACCTTCAGCCCATGAATCGAGCAGTGCCCTCTTCAGGTTAATCCGCAATGCGATCATGGAGGTGATCCACCCATGAAAAATATCCTTCCTTAATTAAATCCTTTAAGAATCCAACATAACAAGGCACTCAGCCCTAATACCATTTTCTAGGAAAACATTCATTTATCTCCATGGCAACTTGTCATCACAGACCCTTGCCATGCATTTACCATAAATCACAAGCACTTGGAATAATCATCCAAACCAAAATCTAACAATCAGTTGAACGTATAAGCATTTAGGGAGTTGTTTAATCAACCAACAAAAACCAATTGTATTTTTTTCCAAACAATACAAGAATAATTGTGATAACATTTCCATCACATATCTGCTCTCCCCCTTGGGATCAAAGAGTGAATCTATGTAAAATTTACTTAACACTCGTATGCACAATTTTTCATGTCATTCTTTTTACGATTATGCCATTCATAAACCCTGATCGATTCTTTGTTGTAATTACTCTATCAATGAATAAGCTATATGCAACTAGGTGCAATTAACTTCCCTTGATACATGCACTTTGCAAGCTTTCGAATATGTGAGATGAAATTTATCCTTTCCGATGACCTATACTTGTGCATCATAGTATGGGGCCTAACGTATCTCGTGCTAGAATCAAAGCAAGCATCTATCAATTTAGAAATACATTACTTACAATCGGAACCAAAGTTGGATTGATAGTGATGTCTTTGCCCAAAGTTTCGTCTGGTTGTAGGATTGCCATCTGCACACAACATTCTTCGCTTGGAGGCCATCGTTCGCAAGTAGATTCAAGAGATAAAGAAGGCATAATAGATTCGAGATATGAGAGCATAAGAGAAGATGGCTTAGTTGAAGACCGAGATAGGGAAAAATTGAGCTAACCCTCTCCCTCGCAGCCTCTTGGGATAACTCCTCTCTCTCTCTCTCTCTCTCTCTCTCTCTCTCTCTCTCTCTCTCTCTCTCTCTCTCTCTCTCTCTCTCTCTCTCTCTCTCTCTCTCTCTCTCTCTCTCAAGCTCCTTCTCACAATCTCTGAGGGGTATCCCTCTACCTCTCTCTCTCTCGCAAACTCTTGAGGTTTCCTTATGCTTTCTTGTGCCTCCCCATGCCTCATATTGATAGTGAATTAGAGAAGAGGGGATGTGGCTGAGAATAAGAGTTCTTTGTGGAGGGGATCTTGGAAAAATCAGTGATCTGATGCTCAAATCATAAATCTGATGGTTCCATTGGCTCCGAAAGGGGGGTAAAACCCCAAGACACTTGATTAGAAATCTTTCAGATCGCTCCTTCTTTCTCTCCATGTTCGAAGTGTTGTCTACTGTCTATAGACTGCAATCGCAACACATGCGATTTTGCCAATCTCTCTCTTTATTTTTTCTTTTTATAAAATCTCCAAAACTAACTAAAACATCACTTGTCTTTTCTTTTAAATGACATCCAATTCTAGAAATCTCCATATCTTTTTAGGATAATATCTAAAATATCTAGAATATGCTAGTTTTGCCCAAAATCTAATAGTTTTGGACCATCAATACTATACATATTAATACTAGTGATTAACATGGCTCATAACTCTCTTTCACGTCGTAACTTACCTGAAGGGTGGCTACGGTCCTTATCAATCCAAGAAAAATGTCGGATTATGACTCTCCGTTTTATTTACTTATTTATTTATTTAACATTAGTTTTTTTTTAACTTTAGTTAGTAACCTTACTAACTTATTAATTGACTAACTAACTTTCAAACTAACCAACTAACTTCTAATTGCATGGAAATATTACAAGATCCTCGCATGACCAACCTCTTTTGGCAAGCTCTCTTCGAGAACCTTAGGACTCAGTTAAAGTTTTCATCCTCAAATGGATGGGCAAAGTAAAAGTGCTAATTCTACTGTTCTGGACCTTTTGAAATCCTACGTCTCTTATAATCAAAGAAAATGGAAAAAGTATTTGCCTTTAGTAGAGTTTGCATACAATAACACGGTGCACTCTAGTACTGGTAAGGCACCCTTTGAGATCATCTATGGTAAGCCTCATTTACCACCCATTCTTCTTACGAAAGATAAGATCTTTCCAGCATATGAGTTTGTTAGAGACATTGATATAGCTTTCACTCAAGTAAAAGCTATTATCCAAAGGACACAAGAGAAGCATAAACATGAAGCTGGTAAGCATCGTCGTAAGTTAGATCTCAAGTTGGGACAATATGTTCTTCTTAAGTTTAAGAAGGCTCTCTTGAAGAAGTAGAAAGGTCAAAAGGGTAAAGTGATTAAGCTTTCTCACAGATAAGATAAACTATGTGACTTTTTGTTTGGATCTACCAAGTCATTGGGACATTCATAACGCTTTCCATATAAGTTTGCTACGTCCCTATATTGAAGAACCTCCAATGGAACCAATCAAGGAAGATTTACCTAACATAGAAGAAAGAGAAGAGTTCCTTGTGCCTCAAAGAATTTTACACCATCAGGACAATACTCTAAGGTCAAGTAAGGTATTATTGAAGTATCTGGGTAAATTTAACAATTATCCCCCATTGGACACGTAGTTTATGACTCAGAGAGGACTATAAGACTTTCCAGATCTACTTAAGGACTATGTATCCCCTCTACAATTGAGGTCAACTGTTTAGAAGCCAGAGGGATGTTACTAAATTAATTGCTTATTATGCATTCTCTATTTAGTAAATTTATGTCAATAAATTAATGGCTCGCTTTTCTTTAAGTGTTGATGATAATCTAGCATGGCCATGAGACCATTTAGAGATCAATATTCCTAGTGCATCACTTAATGGGGTGCTCAAAGCACTATGACAGGGATATTTGGTACATGCAATATAACTTATGAAGGGGAAAGGAAGTGTCTGCCAAATGTAAGAGTGTACATAAGAATCAAGAACCACCTTGAGCCATAGATAAGGAGAGTTGATTAGATTGCCTTGGGCGTCAGCCTTAAGATTGACTTCCACAAAAAAGCTTGTGTCATTTTAGACCTTAGAAAGGGAAAATCAATTCTCTCCTCACTTCCAGAGGATCATGTCTCTCGTCTTTCTTAGTGAAAGAATTACTTCTCTTCTTAATTCATTAAGAGAGAAAAGACCTTAAACCTTGACTTATAAGGGAGAGGATGATCCCAAATGAATGCAATGCTCATTACACACAAGTAAACGTTCCCAGACATCCCCGGATGCACACATAAATACATATACACGATGCTAATGCACTTCCTCTTCTTAGAACTCAATCCATCTTCATTTATGTGTAACTCCTTGGTTCTTGTGTACACTCTTACACTTGGCAGACACTTCCTTCCCCCTTCATAACTTGTACTGCATGTACTAAATATCCCCGTCACGGCACTATGATCACCCCATTAAGTGATGCACTAGGAATACTGATCTCTAAATGGTCTCATGGCCATGCTAGATCATCATCAACACTTAAAGAAACGTGGATCATTAATTTATTAACATAAATTTACTAAATAGAGAGTGTGTAATAAGCAATCAATTTAGTAACATCCCTCTGGCTTCTAAACAGTTGACCTCAACTATAGAGGGGATACATAGTCCTTAAGAAGATCTGGAAAGTCTTGTAGTTCTCTCTCAGTCATAAATTGAGCATCCAATGGGGGATAATTCTTAAACTTACCCAGATACTTCCATAATACCTTACCTGACCTTAGAATATTATCTTGATGGTGTAAAATTCTTTGAGGCACAAGGAACTCTTCTGTTTCTTCTATGTCATGTAAATCTTCCTTGATTGGTTCCATTGGAGGTTCTCCAATATAGGGACGTAGCAAACTTATATGGAAAGCATTATGAATGTCCCAATGACTTGGTAGATCCAAATAAAAAGTCACATCGTTTATCTTATTTGTGATCTTGAAAGGGCCATAATAGCGATTAGAAAGCTTAACCACTTTACTCTTTTGACCTTTCTGCTTCTTCAAGCGAGCCTTCTCAAACTTAAGAAGAACATATTGTCCCAACTTGAGATCTAACTTACAACGATGCTTATCAGCTTCGCGTTTATGCTTCTCTTGTATCCTTTGGATAGCAGCTTTTACTTGAGTGAAAGTTGTATCAATGTCTCTAACAAACTCATTTGCTGCAAATATCTTATACTTCGTAAGAAGAATGGGTGGTAAATGAGGCTAACCATAGATGATCTCAAAGGGTGCCTTACCAGTACTAAAGTGCACAGTGTTATTGTATGCAAACTCTACTAAAAGCAAATTTTTCCATTCTCTTTGATTATAAGAGAGACATTGGATTTCAAAAGGTCCAAAACAGTAGAATTAGCACTTTCACTCTGCTCATCCATTTGAGGATGATAAGAGAAAGAAAAATTTAACCGAGTCTCGAGATTCTCGAAGAGAGCTTGCCAAAGAGGCTGGTCATGTAGAGATCTCAATCACTTATAATGGACTTAGGCATGCTATGATACTTGAAAATATGAGCAATGAATACTTTAGCCATATGATCGACTTTGGTTGTCTTTCACACAGGTATAAAGTGTGCTTACTTACTGAATCTATCAATGATAGTCTAGATTGCATCATTGCCTGCTTGTGTCCGAGGAAGCTCCATGATAAAGTCCATGGCTATACTTTCCCAAGGCTCATTGCGAATAGGTAATGGCTTCAGTAGACTAGGTGGTTTATGCCTGTCTTACTTTACTTTTTGGCATATCTTACACTCGCGGACATATCTGTTGGGGGTAAAGGCGCCTCCGCCTAGCCACCCGTGTATTACTACACTTACAGTACCCGCCACTGCACACTGCAGGTGGCGGGCGCCCGTCACAGTCACTTATTCTTTATTCTTTTAGTGACAGTTTGAATAAAGGAAGGCCCGGCCACACATTGTGGTTGTTGGAGTTCCCACTTTGTGTCTCTCTCTATCTTGCTATTGCTCTTCCGCCATAGCTCTCACGTGCAAGCTTTGATCCTTCTCACCTTTCAACTGGTATTAGAGCTCGGCTTGTCGACTCTTGATCTTGGTTTGTGGCATCTTCAGCCCACATTTTGAATACCTACACTCCATGGGTCTCCTTCCCTGCAGCCATAGCCGACTCCCTTGAGCTCCCGTCACTCCCCGGCTTCCCGAGCTTCTTCCCAGCCTATTGAGGCACCATCAAGGCATTCACACAGAGGTATACACTCTTTCTTTGCAGGGTTTATGTTGGTTACAGTTTAGGCAGGGCAGGGGCAGCCATTATCAAGCTTCTCATTTGGAGTTTGAAGCTCCCCCTTCAACTTGGCTTGATCAGGCTTTGTTGAGGCCTTGTTGGCTTCTTTGGCCCCTTTGTGGCCCTTCCCATAAGCCATCTGCTACCAGATGGTCAAGAGGACCCCCCAACCCATTCACGTAGGCTGTGCCATCTGTCCTAACTATTTGTGATCTTCTTCAACAGCCGCCCCCTTCCTCCCTGGCACTTTAAGGCAGCTTCACAAGTCATTTTCACTTGCCTTGACCCTTGTTTGAGCTCTCGGGCATTGGCATTGAGCTTGAGCTGAGCTTGAGTTGATTTTCCTCAGATTTGGGACTGTATAACCAGTCCACAGACAGGCCAAAATAGGGTAGCACTTATCTCTTGAAGTCTATGCTTACCGAGATTGATCACTTGATGCATATTGATGCCCGGATGATGTCTACATGTATGGAGATGCTATATTAATGGATTGCCATCACTTTGGTACTAATATGAGACCTAAAATACTCAGTCTAGAGTAGTGAATGTCTGCTGTAAATAGTTGGGTTGAAGCTATTCTACTCATGTATGCTTATGCCTATGCTATTTGAGTCATGTCTTGGAGATGTACATTGATGTATTGACCATCGGGGATTGGAAAAGAGTTTGACATTGCTTCTTAATCATTGGTTGAGCTTGAGCTCCACTTTCCATAGCATTTGGATATTTATCTTGGATATATATTGGCACTTATCAGTCTATGCTTGACCGCTTTGGACATGCACTTATGCTCATGTCACCTACATATGTCAGTTACATTGTTTGAGCTTGGATGCTATTGGAGCTTTACTTGGGCTTGACATTCGATTGTCTGGAGCATATTTTGGAGATTTATTGGCTTGCCAGAGTTTATTTGGGGATATACTTGATGTCTATGGATGCTACATATGGATGTCACACCACCTCCATGTCTGGGATGTCTCATTGATGCTTGATCTTGGACACTTGTCATTGGTGCTTGTACATGCTTTGTTCAAGCTTTGTTGCTTGATATTTACAGCTTTTGTGCGAGTGGGAGTGTCTTTGGATGCTTTATCGACATTGACCAGGCGGATCTTATGCTATTTGAGCTTTTGAGACTATTTGGGATCTCTTACCTTTGGGATGATACATGGTTCGTATGTCTTGGTTCATTTTTTATGCTTATGAGCTGGCTCTCTGACTTGGGTCCCTCTCTTTGTGAGCTGATACCTACTTGTGTCAAGTCTTGGCAGTGGCAGGAACATTTTGCTCCGTTGATTGGGGGGTGTACCTACTCACTGGCAGATATTTCATGACATGTTTAGGTGTTGGATTCATGCTTATCGACTATCATATGCATATGCTATGCCCACATGATGCTGGTTATGGTCTTGGCAGTATATGATTGACTTGGGATCCGCTTCTGGCACAGTTAGCTCTCATTTACTGAAATCTGTCATTTATTACAAGAAGCTGAAATCTGCAGATTTTGAGCACTTCTATGAGCGTAATGCTTACTATTTGATGTTATCTTGGTCATATTTGGTGGACAGGTGCTTCTCTTGGTAAAATCCACTCTTTCAACCATTTTTAGTAGTGGCTCTTTGACATTGCCAAGTTAGATGGTACCAACTATGGGTATTGGAAGTTCCAAATATGGCAGATTTTGGTGTAGAAGTTGCAGATTAAACCCTTGCCTTTCAAAGGTGTCAAACCTGAGGATATGGATGATGATGTTTGGATGGAAGTTGATGAGCTATGCAAGTCTACCATTACTTTGTCACTCTCATAAGAGGTCCATCATAATGTTATTGAAGATGAAAATCAGAGTGCATGGGATTTATGGGAGAAGATTCAAGAGCTCTATGCACAGCAGAGTCCTGCGTCACAGATGTATTGGCTAAAGCAATTAATGGACCTTCGGATGAAGGAGGGAACCTCCCTTTCATCTCATTTCAGTCAGTTTCATGCTATCATGAAGAGTCTGTTATCACATGGTATTGAGTTCAAAGACAACTTGCACCTGTTGTTTCTGCTTGGCACATTGCCTAAATCATGGGATGTCTTCTGTAATACTGCCATATGCACGAACGAGCTTGATGGGCTGAAAATCAAAGATGTTGAGAGTTCTTTATTGACTGAGAAAATCAACAGGAGAAACAATGATACTTCTCGCTCTTCACATGCATTGACCGTTAGAGGTGGAAGATATGGCAGGCATGATAATGATCACAAGGCCAAGGACTCTCAGAATTCCAGATCCAAGTCACGTGGTTGCAGTAAGTCCCGTTGACAAAAGTCTGATCTTACTTGTCATTATTGTGGGAAAGCAGGATATACTAGGCCGCAGTGCCATAAAATGCGCGATGATAAGCGCAAGGAAAAGAAAAAAGAGAAAGTGCAGGAAAAATCTTCTGAGCGCAATATTGTATCTGCAAATTCCAGTGTGAAGATAGAAGAGGTTAATGTCATGCAGGCCACTGGTTCAGATGATGATTACATACTTGCAGCTTCTACATGTGATGCCTTACAGACTTCTGAGATACATTCTATGTATGCACAGTGTTGGCTCTTGGATTCGGGTGCGTCCTTTCATGTGACACCTTGTAGAGATTGGTTTCATACCTATCGTACTATGTCTGGTTCTGTGTGTCTCGGTGATGACAGGTCTCTTGATATTGTGGGCATTGGAGATGTTAGGTTGTAGTTTCCTTCTGGCAACTCTTTTGTTTTACATGATATACGCCATGTACCTGCATTGACACGCAGCCTTATGTCAACCGGATAGCTTGATGATGTAGGGTATTTTGTGTCTTTTGGAGACTCTGCATGGAAGATTACTCGTGGCAGACTTGTACTTACAAGAGGTGCCAAGTCTGGCAACCTCTATCTCTTACTTGTATCTGGAACTACTTTGGATCATGTTTTGTCTATGGGTTCTATTCCCCATGTATCCCTTTGGCATGCTCGTTTGGGGCATATGTCTCTTAAAGGAATGAAAATGCTCCGTGCTTTGCAGTATCTTCTGCCTTTTGACTCTTCGCATTTTGATTCTTGTGATCATTGTTTGTATGACAGGCAGACTAGAAATACGCATCAAAAGTCTAGTAAGAAATGCATGGGTGAGCGCTTGGCTCTTGTGCACTCAGATGTATGTGGGCCCATGCCCTGTTTGTCACTTGGTGGGGCAAAGTACTTTGTTACTTTCATAGATGATTACTCACGTAAGGTTTGGGCTTATCCCATAAAGAGAAAATCCAATGTCTTATACACATTTCAGTGTTGACTTGCATTGGCAGAGAACCAGTTTGGAAAAAGGCTCAAATGCCTAAGGTCAGAT
Organism: Lygodium microphyllum; assembly: GCF_053477565.2. NCBI lineage: Eukaryota > Viridiplantae > Streptophyta > Polypodiopsida > Schizaeales > Lygodiaceae > Lygodium > Lygodium microphyllum. Next base: position 60,625,500 of record NC_141150.1, read on the forward strand.
AATGGGGGTGAGTATGTATCATGTGCTTTTGAGCAGTTTTGTGATGAGCGGGGTATTAAGCATCAGTTGACCACCCCTTGCACCCCACCCCAGAATGGTATGGCTGAACGCATGAATAGGATCATTCAGGAAAGGGTCCGTAGCATGCTTAGCTAGGCTGTCTTACCACAGCACTTTTGGGCTGAGACAGTTACTACTACAATGCATCTCATTAACAGGTTGCCTAGCAGTGGCATTGACTTTCAGGTTGCAGTGGAGGTATGGGCAAGAAAACCCCCCTCTTATGATCATTTGCGTGTCTTTGGTTGTAATGCATTTTGCCATGTGCCCAAGGACAAACGCAATAAGCTGGATCCTAAGAGTGTCAAATGCATTTTCGTTGGCTATGGAGATACAGGAGAGATGGGTTACTATCTATGGGATCCGCATGCGTGGAAAGTGATCTGCATCCATGATGTCATCTTTCATGAGGACAAAATGCATATGCACCCTAAGAAAGTGGTTGAGGTACGCAAAGTTATCTTTTAGGAGAAGCCACCTGCTCCCGTTCAGCCCCAGCTAGACATGCAACATCACCTAGTGCTCATGGCCCAGATGTTAGACATGCTGATATTAGGTAGGATGTCGGTCAGGTAGCAGCAGAGACTGGATTGAGGTGTTCTACTAGAGATACATGATCTCCTGACCGTTTTGCGCCCTCTATGGATTATGTACTGGCTATAAATGCAGGAGAGCCTCTCACTTATGATGAGGCTATGCGCCAAGGTGATTGTCACTCTTAGGAGAGGGCTATGCAGTCTGAGCTTGACTCATTGTATAAGAATCAGACTTGGGATTTGGTTTCCTTGCCTCAGGGTAAGAAGGCTTTGCCATGCAAGTGGGTGTACAAGCTAAAAAGTACCCCTGGATACCCCAAGCCAGCATACAAGGCTCGATTGGTTGTAAGGGTTTTAAGTAGGAGCATGGTGTTGACTTTGATGAAGTCTTTTCTCCTGTGGTCAAGATGACCACCCTACGCTTAGTCTTGGCCTTGGTTGCACAGCTTGACCTGTACTTGTACCAAATGGATGTCAAGATGGCTTTTCTACATGGGGACTTGCATTATGAGATTTACATGAAGCAGCCTAAGGGCTTTGCAAACCCTGGCAGGAAACACCTAGTATGCAAACTAAAGAAGAGTCTATATGTCTTGAAACAGGCACCTAGGGAATGGTACCATAAGTTTGATGCATTCATGCAGTCACAAGGCTACAACCGCAGTGCTATGGATCCGTGCTTGTACACGAAGAAAGCCCGTGACGGTTCTTTACTGATTTTGGTACTCTATGTGGATGACATGCTTTTAGCAGGGATAGCTCATGAGCAACTAGATGCTCTTAAGGCTCAATTCAAAAAGAGCTTTGAGATGAAAGATCTGGGATAGGCCTCTCATATATTGGTATGTGCATTATGTGTGATCGGTCTCAAGGACTACTCTATCTGTCATTAAAGTCCTTGAGCGCTTCTGCATGCAGGATGTTAAGCCTATTGGTTGTCCATTACCTTCTCATGTGAAGGTTTCACAGGCTGATTTTCCGTAGACAGATGAGCAGAGGGTTGAGATGGCCAAGATTCCCTATGCATCAGCTGTGCGCCGTCTTATGTATGCCATGATAGCCACCCATCCAGATATAGCTTTTGTAGTTGGGATTGTGGCACGTTATATGGCTACACCTAGAAAGAAACATTGGGATGCCGTGAAGTGTATCATGAAGTACCTGAAGAGCACAACAGATATGTGTCTTTGTTATGGCAGCCAGGATACAGGAGTCGTGGGGTACACTGACTCTGATTATGCAGGACATGCAGATAGTAGGACATCCACTTCTAGCTATGTGTTCACCTATGCTCGAGGGGCTATCTCTTGGATGTCCAGAGCGCAAAAGTGTACGGCCCTTTCTACTACAGAGACCAAGTATATTGCAGCCACAGAGGCTTGCAAAGAGGCTATCTGGTTAGGCCATTTGATTGTAGACCTTGGTATGTCAGATGCTATGCCAACACTGCATTCGGATTCTATGAGTGCCATTCAGTTGGCCAAGAATTCGGTCTTCCATGTGAAGACAAAACATATTGAGGTGAGGTATCACTTCATTTGCGAGGTCACTGAGGACAGGTCTATTGACCTTGTCAAGATTCCAACTAAGCAGAATCTTGTAGACTTGCTTACGAAGAGCCTCACTACTGAGCGCTTTGCCTTCCTCAAGAGATTAATGGGCATTGGATAAGATGACGTCTTCTTCCTCATCCTGTTGTACATGTGTACATGTTGTACTGTCTTTTCTTTGTTCTCTCTCTCACTGAGGCAGATTTGCCTTTAAGTGGAAGGTTGTTGGAAATAAAGGCACCTCCACCTAGCCGCCCGTGTATTACTACACTGATAGTACCTACCACTGCACAACACTGCAGGTGGCGAACGCCCATCACAGTCACTTATTCTTTATTCTTTTAGTGACAGTTTGAATAAAGGAAGGCCCGGCCACACATTGTGGTTGTTGGAGTTCCCACTTTGTGTCTCTCTCTATCTTGCTCTTGCTCTCCCGCCATAGCTCTCGCGTGCAAGCTTCGATCCTTCTCACCTTTCAATATCTTTCAATGTTAGCTCTAAGAGTGGGCCAAAAGAAATATCTTTCCAATGCTTGAGTAGTGGGTAGAATACCCCTATGTCCAGCATATGGAGATGCATGTGCTTCATCCATTACCTTGTGTTGCAATGGTAATGCTACACAAATTGTTTGATGATGATACAAATAACCATCTCGAATCGAGTAAGGTGTAATCGTTTGACATGAGTGTTTCATATGGTTGAGAAGTCAGAATCACTTGCATACATTTTGGATAAATCCATGAACTCATTATGGTAAACAGTTGTGATTGCATTTACTCGAGGTCGCCGTGATAGAGCATCTGCAACCACATTCTTAGTTCCAAATGTGTGAAGGATTTGAAAGTGAAACATAAATAAGAAATTTGCCCAACGCGTTTGTTTCTCTGAGAGCTTCTTCTGAGTGAGGAAGTATCTTAAACTTTGGTGATCTGTTTTAATAACAAAATATGCACTAAGTAAATAGTGTTTCCATACTTGAAGAGCCTATACTGGCGCCATAAGCTCTTTCTCACATACTGGAGCATGTAGCTCATGATCCTTGAGGCATCAGCTCTCAAATGCTAATGCATGATGCTCTTGATTAAGCACAACTCCAATGCAATCCCCAAAAGCATTACAATGAACTTCAAAAAGTTTTTGAAGATCTGGAACTATGAGAACTGGTTCTTGAGTCACAAGAGAGTTAATTCTTTCAAAGGCTTGTAGTTGCCTTAATCCCCAGTAAAAATGCATTCGCTTCTTAGTAAGGTCATGTAGAGAAGATGCAACATACCCAAAACCTCGTATGAACCTCCTGTACTATGAACATAGGCCAAAAAACTTTTAACTTCATATATAGAAGTAGGTGTAGGCCATTCAACAATGGATCTTATCTTCTCAAGATCCATTCTCACTAGATTGTGAGAAACAATATGGCCCAAGTAATGAATTTTCGAAAGGAAAATTTCACTCTTCTTAGCATTGACCTGTAGTATATGCTTGTGAAACTCTTGAAAAACAATAGATACATGTTTTCTATGCTCTTCTTCAAATCGTGAAAATATTAGAATGTCATCAAAGAAGACACATGTGAACTTTGAGTGAGGTCTGAAAATTCTCTCCATCATTCGATTGAATGTGGCGGGTGCATTAGTCAAACCAAATGGCATGACGTAGAACTCGTATAGTCCAAACACTGTACAAAAAGTTGTCTTATGAACATCTTCAGGTGCTATTCATATATGGTGATAGCCACTCTTGAGATCAATGCAACTAAAGATACTAGCCCCTTGCAACTTATCCAAGATATCATCTATCCTTGGGATAGGAAAACAATTTTTTATTGTGATCTTGTTCAAAGATCTGTAGTCTATGCACATACGGAAAGAACCATCTTTCTTTTGAACAAGTAAGACTCAAGAGTAATATGGAGAAGAGCTAGATTGAACTAACCCTTTTTCCAACAATTCGTTTACTTGTTTTAGGATCTCCTCTTGCTGACTTGCACTTACAAAGCAAGGCGGTTGGTTAGGTGGTGAATTGCCTGGGATAAGATCAATTGTGTGATCTTCCAAGCACTTAGGAGGTAACTCTCCTAGGAGTGAATCACCAAAACAATCTTCATATTGTTTAACAAAATCATGTCTGGCTTGATCAATTAAAGAGAGGGGTTATTTTAAAATCTAAGACTTAGAAGCATTAGTTGGTATTGTGTATTCATCAGAGGCATCAAGTGCCCTTGAATCATTAGCTTCTTTTGACTCTCTCACAAAAATCATGTACCCAGAAATAACTTTCTTCATTTCTTTAAAAATGCTAATGTGACTAACCATTGGCACATACCAATCTCCAGCATTACCTATGCATATTATATACTGACCCTTGAATTGAAATGCAAGGGTCTTCTTAATAAAATCAGGAAGAGGCCTAATCTTGTAATGCCAAGGCATACCTAAGATAGCATCACAGGTACCAATGGGTGCAACTAGAAAAGATTCTTGGTCGCGACAATTCCCAATTCTAAGATTTAACTTCCCCTGGATAGTACAATTAGTTATAAGTCCTTCAAATGCCGAACCTGATCCAATTGGTGTTCCCAATTGATCCAGTGGAATTTGTAGCCTTTCAGCAGTATCTGCTGACACAAAAATTATCTATGGACCCTGGATCAAAGAGTATCAAAACTCATTAATTGTTAAGTTTCCCCCAACCCTTTAAGAGTTGTCTCTTTTTCTCATTTGAATGAGTATTAGCTTGCACATCCGTAATAGAATTTGAGGATGGTGAAGGATGATCTTTTATCACATTTTCTTCCTTCCTATTGTGAGGACAATCAGGCTTCATATGCCCTAACTCACCACAAAGAAAGCACATTCCTTTCTCTTTGTACTTTTGTATCTCAAAGGATGAGAGATACTTGCACTTCTTATTACCCTCTGGCTTTGAATATTGGTCATGGATAGAGATAGGTCTTCTTTGATTAGTCATGTCTCTTGGTTGATCATAGAGCTCATCTCTAACTTTCAAGACGTGCCAAGTGTATGCAAACTTTCAACTATGATGGTAGACTCCATCATGCGAGATAAGGTTTCATGTGGATACACCTTCATGGTTGTGTGCAAATGACGGAGTAGGCTAGCTTTAAACTTCATTTTCTTCTCTTCATCATTGATCTCTATAAAAGGAGTAAGAAGAGTAGACTAAAACTTGTCCACATAACTTAGTGACCTTAACATACTCTTTTTGGCCTAGCCAATCCCACTCCTTCTTGACATCATTCTCAAAATCAAGAGGCAAGAACTGAGCATAAAACTTCTTTTTGAACTTTTCCCAAGTCATAGGTTTCCTTCCCTCAAAAATGAGAGTCAACCACCAATTGCTAGCGATGTCTTTCAAGTGCATGCTTACATGCCTTGGACTTTTCTAAGAAATTACTATGAGAAAAAGCAACTTCAAATTGCTTGACAAATGCTAATGCCTTAGCAAGATCTCTCTTACCGAAGTAAGAGCCAAACTTTATGTCCTTATCCCCAAACTTGAAAGTCTTAGTCTTCTTAAGCTTGCTCCTCTTATGGTCCCTCTTTGTCTATTTGCAAATTTCATGAGACTTAGAACCAAGAGAGCAGGAACTAGAAGATGAGGAGGAGGAGGAGGAATGAAAGGAGAGAAGAATCGAAGCTTGCACTCGAGAGCTATGGCGAGAGAGCAAGAGCAAGAGCAAGAAAGAGAGAGACAAGAAATGGGAACTCCAATAGTCACAATGTGTGACCGGGCCTTCCTTTATTCAAACTGTCACTAAAAGAATAAAGAATAAAGTGACGATGACGAGCGCCCGCCACTTGTAGTGTGCAGTGGCAGTGACTGTCAGTGTAGTAATACACGAGCGGCTAGGCGGAGGCACCTTTACCCCCAACAACCTCCCACTTAAAGGCAAATCTGCCCTAGTGAGAAGTGAAAAGAAAAAAGAAGAAAGACAGTACAACATGTACACATATACAACAGGATGAGGAAATGCGTCTTCTCATCCCACGCCCATCAACCTCCTGAGGAAGGCAAAGCACTCTGTAGAGAGGCTTTTCGTGAGCAGATCTACAGGATTCTGGTCAATCGAGATCTTGACAAGATCAATAGACTTGTCCTCAACCATCCCACGTATGAAGTGATACCTCACCTCAATGTGTTTCGTCTTCGCATGGAAGACCGGATTCTTGGCTAACTGAATAGCACTCATAGAATCCGAATGCAGTGTAGGGATAACATCAATACCAAGGTCAGCAACCAAACGACCCAACCAAATGGCCTCCTTGCAAGCCTCAATGGCTGCAACATACTCGGTCTCTGTAGTAGAAAGGGCCGTGCATTTCTACACCCTGGACATCCAAGAAACAGCACCTCCAGCATAGGTGAATACATAGCCAGAAGTGGACTTCCTACTATCTGCATGTCCTGCATAATCAAACTCAGTGTACCCCACGACTCCTGTATCCTGGCTGCCATAGCATATGCACATATCTGCAGTGCCCTTCAGGTACCTCATGATACCCTTCATGGCATCCCAATGCTTCTTGCCAGGTGTAGCCATATAGCGTGCCACAACACCAATTGCAAAGGCAATATCTGGACGAGTAACGATCATGGCATACATAAGACTGCCCACTGCGGATGCATAGGAAATCTTAGCCATCTCGGCCCCCTGCTCATCTGTTTGCGGATAATCAGCCTATGATACCTTCACATAAGAAGGCAATGGACAGCCAATAGGCTTTACGTCCTGCATGCGGAAGTGCTCAAGGACTTTATGAATGTACTCCCTCTGTGACAAGTAGAGGAGTCCCTGATGCCTATCCCGTCTAATGTGCATAGACTTCTTATGCATAGACCTAGTCTGACTGCCATAAAGACAATGCTCACATGAATCAAAACATGCATAATTAAGGGGCGATAAGTACTGCAAACCAGAAAGCATTTTCATTCCCTTCAAAGACATATGACCCAAACGGGCATGCCAAAGAGATACATGTGGGATAGAATCCACAGACAAAACATGATCAAGGGAAGAAGCGGATACAATCAAGGGATAGAGGCTGCCAGCCTTGGCATCTCTCGCAATCACAAGTCTGCCACGAGTGATCTTCCATGTAGAGTCTCCAAAAGATACATGATAACCTGTGTCATGAAGCTGTCTAGTTGACATGAGACTGCGTGTCAAAGCAGGTACGTGACGTACATCCTGTATAACAAAACTACTGCCAGAAGGAAACTGCAGCCTAACATCACCAATGCCCACAATATCAAGAGAGCTGTCATCACCTAAGCGCACAGAATCCAAAATAGTATGGTATGAATGAAACCACTCTCGGCAAGGTGACACATGAAAGGACGCACCTGAGTCCAAGAGTCAACACTATGCATGCATAGAGTGTATCTCTGTCATCTGCGAAGCACTAGAATAAGCTACAAGGATATAATCATCATCATCAACATCCTCAGGCTACATAACATTGATCTCTTCAATTTTAACACTGGACTTTGCAGGCATTATGCTGCGATCAGAAGACTTATCCTGCACTTTGTCTTCCCCCTTATCTTTGCGCCTTTCATTGCGCAGTTCATGACATTGTGGCCTAATATGGCCCTTTTTCCCACAATGGTGACAAGTAACATCTGCATTCCTGCCACGGGATTTGCTATGTGACTTTCCACGAGACTTGGACCAAGATTTTTGAGAATCCCATCCACGGCCACTGCCACTGCCATGCTTTCCATACCCATCATTCCTGCCTCTAACTGTCATAGCATGCGACACACGAGAGGCATCCAAATTCTTACGATTAACCTCTTCCTGCAGAAGAGCACTCTCAACATCAAATAATTTCAAGGTAGCAGTAGAGGCACATAATGCAGTGCGGAATACATCCCATGACTCATTAAGAGTACCAAGCAAGAAAAGAGGAGTGACATCCTCTACAAAAGTGATGTCCTACGAAGTCAAGTTCTTGAGTATAGCATGAAACTGGCTCAAGTGAGCAGACATAGTCACATTCTCCTTCATGCGTAGATCCATAAGCTGCTTCAGTCAATATATCTGACTCACTGGACTTTTCTTGTCATAGAGATTCTTGATTTTATCCCACAACTGCCATGCACTCTGTTCTTCCTCAAATACATTGTAATGAACCTGTTCTGTGAGAGATAATATAATAGTGGACTTGCATAACTCATCAAGCTCAAGCCATTCCTCATCTGGCATAGTTACAGGCAGATGCCCGCTCAACCTCAAAGGTTTGATATGCGATTTCTGCACCAACACCTACCAACTCTGGCTCTTCTCATAAGAGTAATTCGTACCATCAAGCTTAGTGATGTTGAAAATAGCATGATCAGTGGACGAACTCGCCATAATGCAGGTTGGAAGACTGCAGACAAATTAAAACTACTTGCTGTTTACTATAGAAAATGATCAAAAAATCACCAAAATTGAGAGAAAAATGGTGAGAAAAGTGTAACCAAAGCTACTGCCCACCAAGTACTAGTGAAAATACATCATTTCAGAATATTTCAGCATGAAAAATCCATGTCAGTCAAGAGTTATATACTTGATGTAATAAATGACAACATGGTACTGTGAGAGTCAATTGCTGACCAAATCACTGCACCAAGTCAATAAATGACAGCCAAGATATGAACAACCATAAACGGGCATAAATCAGCACCAAACAGTCATCAAGACCCTGAGCAAACACCCAAACATGTCATCAAAGCATCCATCAGTGAGTAGGCATACCCCCTGGACAATAGGGCAAAGTATACATAACACTGGCAAGACCTGACACCAGTAGGTATATGCTCACAAGAGTGCAAAGCCCAAGCTTAGGTCAAAAGTAACTCCAAGATATCAGTGCATAAACCATGCAACATTTAAGTGTAAGAGATCCCAAAGTCTCAAGTATTTGTAAAATGCTCAAAATAGCATAAATCTCCTGCTCAATGTCAGTCAAGCATACAAGATGCTCCCACTGGCTCAAAAGGCGGATAAACGAGCCCAATAGCTCAAGCAAACCAATTCAAAGTACCAAAGGTAGGTAACCATGACAATGCCTCAATAGCATCCAAGGTCGTAATGGAAAAAGCCAAGTCGTAATAGAAAAATCCAAGTCAATGTCCAACTCCTCAAGGGAATACTCAAATGAATGTCGAGACGAGCTCAAACAACTGCCATCCACAACCAAAGCATAAAGCATTCACCAAGACATCATAACCTGCACTGGGTAGCCTAGGCATAAACCATGTCATAGATGAAATGCCAGCTGCAAAGAAGTGACAGTTAAAGCCAAATCAAGCTCTAATCTCAACTCAAAAGCATTTCGAAGCATAAACAAGACATGTGGCATAGTCCAAATACATCATGACATCATACCGAGTAGCCAGGAGCACCCCGTGACCAATAGGCATAACCCAACTGTAGCATAAATAGCTTCAGCCCTGAAGTTTCCAACAGCATATAACCTCTGTAAATTGAGCAAATTAGTGCTCAATCCAAGCTCAAATCCATAGGCAAACCATAGGCATACATTCCCGTATATATAGGCACCAACTGGGCATAATCGGGCATCAAATGCCAAGACCTGTAAGCATAAAATTAAAGTAACAGGTGACTATCCTATTTTAGACAGATCTAGGATTGTTCAGAACAGTCAATGGCTGAGCTAAATCGGCTCTAAATGTGTCTCACATAAGAGGCATAACATCCACAAGTGATCCGGTATCAATAGGCATCAATAGAAGCATCAAATAAGCCATAGACATACAAATACATGCTATCTCGGACCTGAAATCTGTTGCAAAATATTCTATCATCAAAATTTGGCAAATCCGACATCACCATCGCCTCCGGAGCGTGCCAAAACCCCAACTTAGACTCTTACCTTGTCTGAATCTGGTTCGGAATGCCCGAGATATGACAAAAAGAGTGATTTTTGGGCCAGATTTTGAAACAAGCGCAAAAAAAAAACGTGAGCTGGTTGGGGGGGTCTGTTGTCCCACGTGTCAACAATGGGCCCAAAGGGGGCACAAATGGGGGCCAAAGAAGGCCTACACGAAGCCTCAGCAAGCTTGGATACGTTGGAAGCAATATCTAGGTGAAGGAGGCTCCAAGAGATGTGAGCTATGGCTGCCCACAACATGTGAAAACCCTGTTTCCCTAGACCTGTGGACTGAAGTAAAACTCTAAAATAATGAAGCAATACCTCAATGTCAATGCCCTGATGGTGCCTCAATAGGCTGGGAAGAAGCTCGGGAAGCCGAGGAGTGACGGGAGCTCAAGAGAATGAGCTATGGATGCCGGGAAGGAGACCCAATGCGAGTGGGGAGTCAATGGAAAGCTGAGAATGCCACGAGCCAAGCTCAAGTGTCGGGAAGCCGTGCTCTGATACTAGTTGAAAGGAGAGAAGGATCGAAGCTTGCACTCGAGAGCTATGGCGGGAGAGCAAGAGCAAGAAAGAGAGAGAGAAATGGGAACTCCAACAGTCACAATGTGTGACCGGGCCTTCCTTTATTCAAACTGTTACTAAAAGAATAAAGAATAAAGTGACGATGACGGGCACCCGCCACCTGCAGTGTGTAGTGGCGGTGACTGTCTGTGTAGTAATACATGGGCGGCTAGGCGGAGGCGCCTTTACCCCCAACAAGGAACTTAAGTAATCAGGGGAGTACCTAGTTGCTGAGGGAGATGACTTCCTCCTTATCCGCCTCACTCGAGGTGAGGTCTTTTTACTCTTCTTGACCCGAAAGTCCTTCTTCCTTCTAGGAAGCTTCTCAGCAACAATTGGATGCTTTGCACCTTCATCATCAATTGGTTCAATGATGTTTCCTCCAGTATCACCATCTTTTGGAGGATCTGGTCCTTCATAAGTAGCTTCTTCCCTTGCCCTTAAGCTTTCAATCAATTGACATACTTCGAGAATCTCCAACAAGCTACGATACTTTGTCAATTGAGCCTATAATTGCTCACTTATAGGCACTTCATCAATTGCCATCTTTACCTTCTTCTTGCAAGGATCGCCTCTACTTTGAGAAAAGCAAAGAGACCTATTCTGATACCACTGTTATAAGATCTGAGATACGCCCTCAACCTTCTTATATACTTAATAGATGTATGGTGAATATTATACTAGCGTAGAGAGAGAACAGATGAGAGAAAAGAAAGATGTAGAGAGAGAGATAGAGAGATTGACAACACAAGATGGGCCAGCCCCTGCCCCTATGGAGTTATATTACTGACAAGGAGCAAGCTTCTCTGTTACACAGAAACCAGTTCTTAACTTGTAGATCTTGGGAACAAGATCACGGTTTCTTGCACAATATACAACTAGCTAACACTTGCACAACTTGGAAGTTGGCACCTTTTGATCCTTCTTGAGTCTCTCCTTCTCTCCTACACAATATGTGTAGGGATCTCCCCTTGGAGCTTAATTTTAGCAGAGCTTCCGCAGCACTTCCACCTTCTCTCCTACACAATATGTGTAGGGATCTCCTCTTGGAGCTTGATTTCAACAAAGCTTCCATAGCACTTGCACAACTCGAGGGTTGGTGAGCTAGAACTTACACAGATCCTTGCACAATATACAATCGGCGAGCATTTACACAACTCTGAAGTTGGCTCCTTTGATCTTCTTGATTTCTCTTCTTCTCTCCTACACAATATGTGTAGAGCTCTCTTCTTAGTGCTTGATTTCAACAGAGCTTCCGCAGCACTTGTACCTTCTCTCCTTATCTTGCATACATGCAAAGTGATACTTACTTCACCTCTTTCACACCCAAGGAGAGCCTCCCTTTTATAGGCTCCAAGAGCTTCTCTTCTTGGAGAGAGAGACTTGAGTGCCAAGATTGGAAAGGTTGATCTTTATGCAAGATATGACTGTTCCAGGACCTACTCTGCAGCACCAATTTTGGAATCTCTCTCTGTATGTTGCTTGAATGGACACAAAAGCTGTAGATCTTGTCGTTTCTGGTAACTCACGATGGCCATTTTTAGAGATCGGCTTTCTATCGCGAGATATTTTAAAAATGGATTCACCGTTTCTATTTTAAGAAAAGCAATTTTTTAAACTCTATTCTTAACTTATAGTCCATGCAACCACCTTGAACCATAGATAAGGAGAGTTCATTAGATTGCCTTGGGCCTCAACCTTAAGATTGACTTCCACACAAAAGCTTGTGTCATTTTAGACCTTAGAAAGGGAAAATCACTTCTCTCCTCACTTCCAGAGGATCACGTCTCTCGTCTTTCTTAGTGAGAAAATTACCTCTCTTGTCTTTCTTAGTGAAAGAATTACTTCTCTCCTTAATTCATTAAGAGAGAAAAGACCTTAAACCTTGACTTGTAAGGGAGAGGATGACCCCAAATGAATGCAATGCTCATTACACACAAGTAAACATTCCTAGGTGTCCCCGAATGCACACATAAATACATATACACAATGCTAATGCACTTCCTCTTCTTAGAGCTCAATCCATCTTCATTTATGTGTAACTCCTCGATTCTTGTGTACACTCTTACACTTGGCAGACACTTCCTTCCCCCTTCATAACTTGTATTGCATGTACCAGTTATCCCCGTCACAGTGCTCTGATAACCCCATTAAGTGATGCACTAGAAATACTAGTCTCTAAATGGTCTCATGGCCATGCTAGATCATCATCAACAATTAAAGAAAAGTGGATCATTAATTTATTGACATAAATTTACTAAATAGAGAATGCGTAATATGCAATCATTTTAGTAACATTAACTACTCTTGTGTAGTCATATATTTGCAAATTGTAATATTATGGTAACTATGTGTAATAAACCATGATGTTATAGATAAGCTTGCCAAAAATTCAATTAACTTCAAAAAGCTCGCTAAAAAAAATTCCCCTAATAGGAACCCCTTTGGAGTTCTAGATCACTGCTCTATCTTTCAATTGTTTGCTTACGTAAAACTTAACTAATATCTAGGGATGCAACCTCAAATTGATGTTTGATTGAGGCCACTAGCTGAGTACCCTACCTAAAGCTGAGGCGCCAAAGCCAAGATACTACTAAAAGGGGCAATAAAGGTCTTGAAATTTGACTCAGAGGGATATTGGTTGGATTGGGTCTGCGTGGGGAGAATTCATGGGCCCACTTAAACAAGGTCAAAGGTAAGATCCTAAGTATCCATTATCCATGAGACAGTGTGTTAATTGCCATCTCTTTGCTTTCGAAAAGAAGTACAAAATAGTTATTAGGAATATAACGTGTAGACTATAGTTTGATACTAAGGGGATTTGATACTAAGGGGATTCCAATTATCATGGATTTTTATGCCCTGAGGACCTCGAGGTCGGGGTGCGGGGGGGGGGGGGGGGGGGGGGCAGGCTTCATGGCAGAGACCAATTAATGCTCTGGATTGATATTTAGAAATATTCAAAGGATACCTTCATCTGAGAGGAAATAGTTACCTCCTCCATCTAGAGTAGCTATTGTTTCTAGTTATTGATTTCTTGATGGCAGTTGGCCTTGTGCGCACATACGGTCTCCTTGCACCTTTGTTCAATGAGGGCACCCACATTGCTCTTGTAGGAGCCCTACTCCACTATTTCATTGGAGTGCATTTGTTGGTGCTAACACCGTGCTTGATGGTCTCCATGCATGCCAAGATGGGGTCCTACATGTTGGAGGGAGGGGTAAGCTCCTAAATGGGAGCTTACAGTGTGATGAGTGCCAAAGGTGAAGCCATTTTGTAGGAGATTGAAGCTTTTACTAAGGTGTGAGAAAAGAGGATTTCGCTACAAGTTACGAAAGGAGGTATTCATTAGGGCTTCATTTTGGATAGGCAAGCCGCCATCACGATGTAAAGTGGGAAGTCCTTGAGGGATTTGCAAGATGGTGTGTCTTGATGACATCCTTCCCTTGGGATGTTTGTAGTGCTTGTCGAGTTATGAGCAAGGCCATGTGGAGGGGCTACCCAAAAGGAGATAGGTTGTAGGAGGACAATGGGACAGAGAACTTGAGAGAGGGGGAGAGCTTGATGGGACATACTTGGTTGTTGGATAAGGGGAGGATCAAAGATCATACCTGCAAAGGTTTGAGAGTCAAGTACCTGGGTAGAGGGCGATTGGTGCAACAAAGAGGGTGAAGAAGTGCATGGTGAGAACCTAAGTTCCTACGACATGGAAAAATTTAATGCTCAAACACCTAGCTCTCTAATATCTTGCTTTCTTGGAGCTTTCATGATGAAGACTTGTGTCCGTCTTTGAACATGGATTATTACTTTGGTGTCCCTAGATATATTTACCTATTCATTAGATCAATATATACTGATAAAGGAGATGATCAAGGCACACTTGAGTGGATAAGGATGAGGAAGCCATTACTTGAAGCAACAACCAAGATGAAGAAAACCAAGGCAATGATACTAGACTCATCTAAGTATGAAGCTTCTATTATAAATATCTGTTCTACGAGCTTCACATAAATTTAGTGGCATTGATTGGGGTACAAGAATTATGGCTCCCTCACCTATCAAGGATACAACGATACTAGTAGCGCATGTTTTTAGGAAAATCCTATAAAGAGGAGCCATTTTGATTTAATTTACATGCAGTTAAGATCCTCAATTATCATTATTTATATGTATTATTTTCTAAGGAGAATGTAAATGTGTGCACGCGTGCGTGGGCGCGTGTATAGATTGCACTTTATTCTTTTTTGACAAGCCAAGATTTTGCCCAACTCTTGGGTAGTGTGACTACCTAACATGTGTTATCCCTATGTATCTCAAACTATAGTACCTAGGAAATATAAGCCAAAATTGCACCCTAAGTAAAAACTTTAGTGTTTTTCTTCTTGTAGATGTTATAGAGTTTACTTGTGAGACAAGCTGCCCAATCATGTGGTGCTTCTTTGTGAAACTTATTGCAACAATTTTTTAGAATCATTCTTCCATTTTATAGAAGTGG
The DNA here is from genome assembly GCF_053477565.2 of Lygodium microphyllum. NCBI lineage: Eukaryota > Viridiplantae > Streptophyta > Polypodiopsida > Schizaeales > Lygodiaceae > Lygodium > Lygodium microphyllum. The sequence goes on from NC_141150.1 coordinate 60,640,609, forward strand.
TTTGAAGTAATGCTCAAATAGGCCATTTTGATTAATGATTCTCCATGATCTCCACTATAATGATCGCCAAGCATATATGACCTACATTGGGAACCTTTTGCATTCTTAAAGCACCTTTGGTGTGGCTAGACTAAAGGCATTACAAATTGCAATTGTATGAATATCAATATGTTAGGTTGCCCATCTAATAGAGTGATTGCATAGCCTTATTCAAGAAAAAGTGTGTTATATTGCCAATGGTGAGTGCATTTGACAATCAATTACAACCTTTCATTTGAAATCCTTAGCTCTTCAATGTTAGAGCATAAAGCAAATATCCAAGAAGGCTTCCATGATGTAGCACCATTTCTCGCGCTTTTTAGGGTTTTATTAACATCTCTAAATTTCAACTAGAATTTTTAGGGTTCTACTAGCATCTCTGACTTTGACCTAGAATATACATTAGGCTACACCTAACTTACAAGAGATGCAAGTAGAAGTTTATTTCGCTCCATGCTACTTTACGATATTGCTAATATGGCAACATGCCATTCTAGATTCATAAAAGCTTGTTCTTTTATGTAAGCAAGTGCCTTGCTATCAAGGTCTTCTCTTTCAACTTCAAGGCAATTGCACATATTTGCGTTTCTTCTAAAAGAAGACGTTATTAGTTACAAAATTCCATGATAGTCTAATGATACAAACGCAATCACCTGGCATAAAGTATGATAGCGACCACCTAGCACAAAGTATGTTCACTTGGTTGAGTTATGAGCATTTTGACTTAGTATGTAGTTGAACTTTGTCCTTCAAAATTGCCAAGTTTATCGCAACTGTGTTTGTAAGAACCACACAGACTAGATAAAATGCAGTTCAATTGTTTGTCCTCATCAACTTTGACAAATCATTGAATGGAGCCTTTGGTGCTGAATCAACTCAGCATGCCTTGGAAGCCATTTGATGTCAAGTAACTTTACAATTATCAGAATCCATTGTCCACCCTCTATTACCTAGGGTTTCCTCTCTCTCCGCATACTCAATGGGACCATATTCTAACATTGACAATGCTGATGCATTCCACAAACTCAATTCTAGAACATGATCTGCAGCATGTCTTCCTTGTTCTACGTTTCCATGAACCCTACACCCACTAAGGAAGCTTGACCATACAATAGTACCTGGCAAATATGGCATGCATTGTACGAGTTTCTCTGCCTCTTGTAACCTTCCTACCCGGCCAAGAAGATCAACTATACAGTAGAAATGCTCCACAGTTAGTTCAACACCATACTCTTGGTTCATTAAACAAACATGATAGCAAGCTTCGTCAACCAAACCTGCATGTCTACATACAGACAAGATATTTAGAAAGGTCACCTCATCAGGCATCACCCCTTCACATTGCATCTGCTGAAAGAGATGGATGACCTCAATATCATGGCCATGTTGTGAACTAGCTGAAAGCAAGGTGTTCCAAGAGATTACATTGCGTTTGGACATATTGCTGAAAACTGAGAGTGCATCGTGCATGCTTCCACATTTGCTGAACATACTGACAAGAGCATTACAGACTAGAAGATCTGCATTCAAACCAAGTTCCACAATGCTAGCATGGAGCAGCTGCCCTTCTTGAAGCGCAACTTCATCAGCACATAGTTCAAGCATGCTAGCAAAGGTAACACTGTTTGGTCGGATGCCTTCCTGCAACATTTGCGAAAATATATTCAGAGCTGGCATCACATGCTTAGAATGAGCATATGCTGTTATCATCGTTGTCCACAACACAACATCACCTTTTATTGGCAGCTTTTCAAATGTACAACAGGCATCATCTAACCTTGCACATCTGTTATACATGCTAACAAGGGCACCACCAATCAATGAGCTTATTTGAGAAGTGGTTTCAACTATGTAAGCATGAATCAGTCTGCCTGTCAGTAACATGGTTGGATCAGAGCAGCACGATAAGATCGTGATAAAGGTAACTCTGTTCGGATTTAGACCTGCCTGGATCATTTTGGAAAAAATATGGAGGGCCTCTTTGGTTAAGCTATGCTGAGCATATGCAGAAATCATGGTGGTCCACAAGACAATGTTCCCAGATTTTACTGCAGTGAAGACGTTGTGAGCATCTTCGACACTCCCACATTTGCCATACATTGTAACAATGGCACCAGCAAGCGTAATCTCAGATTCAAGTTGGCTCATAACAATACAGGCATGAACAAGTTTACCCCCCTTCAAGGAAAGCAGCTTTATGCATGCATTGAGCATGTGATGTAAGGTGGCCTGAGTTGGCTCAAACCCCTGTTTCTGCATGTTTTCAAAGATTCCAAAAGCCTTTTCCACCCCATGCCGTACACAGCATCCAATCATCATGTTCCAGGACACCTGGCTTTTCTGTTGTAAGGAATTGAATGCCATCCATGCGTCCTGGGGGCTGCCCGACTTGTCGTACGCATGGATGAGGCAATCGATGAGGTACGTGTGCTGCTCTAAGCCATGTCTTCGGATGAGGCCATGAATGTGCTTGGCATCTGAGAAGGACCCTGAATGCACACATGCTTGGAGAGTGCGAGAGAGTGCAGTAACGACATCGGTACGACAGGATACCTGAGAGGCAAGGACGTCGGTGCGACATGATACCTGAGTGGTGGCCTGGCAGGACTGTTGGGTGTCAAGGGGTTGGAGGAGGGGCAGCTTGTCGGGAAGCACATGGCCAGATGTCCAGACAAGCCCTGCTGGTCTTGTGTGGACACTGCAGGGGGGCGAGCAACCCCGCATGGACCTGAGGGCCGCGATCTCATGGTGGAAGGGGGCAGGCCTTAAGCGAAAGTTGTCCCAGTCCCGCACTACAGAAGATGAAAGCCGGATCGCTTTTCATTGAAACCACGAAGGCCTATATATTTAGACTCCTTGGCAGCGTTCCAAATTTTTTATTCTTTCTCTCTCCAAATTTTTCCCCTTTCTCTATATTTTTCGCTCATGTCTCGATATATACAATTTTTTGAATATTTAAATATTTATACATATATCAGATTTTTTGAATAAATGATATATGTAATATCATAAAAATTAAGCATCCAATATACTCAAATTTTGAATATCTGATATAGTCAAATATACAATATATGTAATATGTACTATGATATATGTAGTATGTATATCGTATATTTGAGCATATTAATATATATATCATATATCAAATATATTTGATATGTATATATTATCCAATTAATATACGAATTGAATATTTGATATCAATAAATTATCGAATTGGATATTGTATGTATGTGTGTATATATAATCATAATTGATATCATTGAATGAATATACTAATTAGATATTGGATATCGATATCATTGAATTGGATATTTTTTATAATTATCGAATCGGATATCTATGCCTTCCCCCTACCAAGAAAGGAAGCTATGACCAAATAGTAAAACAATTATTGAATCGGATATCCATACCTCGCCACACCCCCCCCCCCCCCCCCCGAGAAAGGGAGCTATGACCAAATGGTACTATCAAATTGCAACCAAACAGTATTATTGAATTGGATATTGGATAATATCCATATTATCGAATTAAATCTAATTCAATATCCAATTTTCGCATTAAATAATTCAATATCCAATTTCAATGCCTTACCCCCCACTGAGAAAGGGCATGCCTTATCCCCCATTGAGAGAGGGAGCTGTGACCAGACAATTGAGAGGCTTAATTAACTTAGCAATTTAGCTTGACCTTCTTTTTCTAGATGCCTCACCCCTTCAATGTCATTAGGTATGTTGTGCTTACATGATCTTGTAAGAGCCTTTAGGGACAACTCAAGGGACACCTACTGCAAGGAGGGACAATGGAACGAGCAAGATTGTAGGTGGGTGGATGAAGAAGAGCCTCAAGCACCACATGGGAGAATGTTAAACAAAGACCTAAGTAAGGGATAAAAAGAGCATGATTGTAGTGGAGTAGAGGGACAATGCAAAAAAGCCAAGAAAAATAATGCTCTTTCTAGCAAGTTCCATACCTTATTGTCATGAGTGAGGATGGCATGCAACAAAAGAGGGCTAGTGAACCTATCCAACCTCCTAAGGCTATGGAGTACCTAAAGCACAAAAGGTTGGTGAAAGTATGGAGCTTGAATATGTTGTTGTGGTGAGTAATAGACATTCTAGCATGCTTGAAATTAAAAAGTATTTGTGTGTTGATATGCACAGCTTTAATGATAGTGGAGGGAAAAGGGAACTCAAGGCTCATGCAGCATTTTCTCTTCTCGACTCAAGTTGCATTACGGATCATTATTCTATGTTGGGTGCATTCTCCTACTTTCTTTCGAGAGTGCCTAACGAATAAGAGTTTGAAAGGTGGTAGTTTATTAGTAATAAATGATTCTTTTTTTGCATTGCTTACTTTAGCTTGCAGAAAAAGATTGTGCTTGATAGTACAATCAATTATAATAGATCATGTTTAAGACCATTCCTTCATTACTAGTTTTACACTTCAAAAAGTTATATAGCATGAGTGCCTTGTGTAGGTGACTTTTCCCTCTCTTCTCAATTGGCTTAAGGATGAAGTGTTTGGTTATTATAGAACTTGAGTTGTAGAAACGTGGGGAAAGGTATCACATCTTCCTAAAAACTCTCATGGTGTTGTGCAAGTTGAGAAAAAGTGTGTATCCTTTCACATTGAAGATGTGATCCACAAGAGGTCCTATAACTGTATGATGTTAATGGGACTGAGATACATCTTGATGTTAATTTTGCACCTTTTCCAATTTCCTAATACAATTGCTAAGAATATGCACCTTTTGGACAAGATTGTTTGAATAATATTAATAAGGATGATAGCAAAGAACCACATGTGCATGGGGAGGCAATTGCAACAACATCTCAAATGCCAAAAGCGTCTCCTACTCTCACAAATGGGCCTCAAATATTTTATAGTGAAGTTGGTCCTAATAAGGACTCAATTATTTTGCATGTTGCTAGGGATAGTCCATCTAAGCTAGTTCTTATAGGAACAAGAAACTTTTGGTCAATGCTAATCAAGCTAAGTAACACATGCAAGCAAAGAAGACATAATAGCTTGCATTGTTGAGTGGACATAAGGATGACGCTAAGGAAAATGAACCAATGGGCAAGGCAAGGAAGTTGTTGTACTAAAGATATTATCTCTTTAAAAAATCACTTGAACAAATGACCAGAAAGTCTCTAGTTGAAAAAAATGTATTTGCTTTTTTGGATGATCTAGATGATGAGGATTATTTTGGTCCTTATTTTGTTGAAGATGAGTAGAATGCCAAAGAATTTTGAATGCATACCATAGAATATCCTTAGTCTTTGTTCTGTTGGTAAAAGCTGTTAGACAGGTCATTTCCTAGACAGATAGTGGACAACAGATCAACGCAAGGTGCCACATCAACAGGTGCCAATTCAGCAACTGTAGTCGGACAGTTTTACTGTAACCGATCTGGTGCAGTTATTTCCTATTTTTTTGGCTATTTATAGCCGGTTTGTGGCACACTCCAGCAGTTATTCATTTCAGATTCTGATTTTGAGATCTATTGGTTGAGACAGAATGTGCTCGAGTTGACGGAGATTGAGATCATCAAGTCGAAGACACACACAAATATTTCCTCTACCCTTGTGTATTTCTGCACTCTTATACAGCATACTACATCGCAGATTTTTTGCGTTTACACTGTCTCCTTTTCTCTCTATGTTCACTCTCTCTCAGTCTTTGTTCTATGCTTCTGTATCACTGCACTCTGACATGGTATCAGAGCAGTGAAGATGGATTGACTGAGGGTTGAACCCATTTGAAGAGGAGGATTTAGCCCAACACAAGGCTGCGTTTCCAGGATTTGAGGGCGCAGATTTAGCACAACACAAGGCTGTGTTTCCAAGATTTGAGGGTGAGCGCAAGGCCTGCGCATTGGATCAAGGTTGAAGCAAGCATGGGCGTGTGAGAAATGAGTCTAATCAGTGAATTTGCTGTAGGTTATTGCTATTCGAAGGGGAGGAAGGCTGCATTTGAGGCCCTCCATTGCAGATTTTACTTTTTCATCGCCTCCGGTGGGTGAAAAAGCTTTGGGCAGTGGAGGAACTAGCCCTAAAAGGCTACATTTACACAATCAGAGGAGGCTGGTTTTGAGTTTGTATAGGTATTGCATGTTAACATGTCTATAGAGACTGATTTGGAGTTCCAAGCAATAATGGACAGGAAGGTGCTCCTACCAGCTCTTCCATCAAATCAAAAGCTTGATGGTGACAATTACCGCATCTGGAGGGTGATGATGTTGGCCATTTTGGAGTCTTATGATTTGGCGAAACTAGTGATGGAGGAGATTAACAGGCCCTCGGTGAGGGATGGGTCCAAACTCTCTTCCAATGCTCACGCGAAGTTGACCAAGGCCTAGTCTCATTGGGACAAACTAAATGCCAAGATTCGATATTTTCTATTTCTGTCTTGCACTACAGCCGTGATAGCTCACATCAAACACTTGACGGTGGCTCGAGAGATATGGCTAGAGCTCGATCAGATGTACAACTGGATGACCTTGATGAAGAGGGTTTATTTGGAGGTGCAGATGCGAACCTTGTCAGTGAATAAGTCTTCTTCACTTAAGGAGCACATCAACAAGCTTTGGCACCTTCAGATGCATGTTCAAAATGCGGGAAAGCCTATTTCCTACGAAGACATGGCAATCACTTTACTATCTCAGTTGCCGCTATGATTCGGTACTTTTTATTCCGCTCTTATTGCATTAGGGCCGGAGTCGACTCTTCAATGGAAAGAGTTGGTTCCTATGGTCTTGGACCAAGAGGAACAACTGAAGGGACAAAATGCTTCCAAATTGGAGGCTTTGGTTGGTCAAGCCTCTCAAAAGAAGGGGAAGGACCAAAAGAAGAAGGAGGACAACAAATCCAAGAAGGACAAGGAGAAGGAATCGACTTGCCATATTTGTGGAAAGACTGGTCATTGGAAGAAGCATTGCCCCAACAAAGACAAGAAGGACACCAAGAAGAAGGACACGAAGGATTATGGAGCGGTGCCTGCACCCTCATCAGCTATTTTTCTACACTTAGCAATCATTGAGGACTCTATACCGAAGACTTCTGATGTTGCGATGGCAGCTCTGCAGGCTCGTGAGTGGATCGTGGATAGTGGTACCTCCCGGCACATGATTCCTTATGTTGGTGTTTCCCATTTGCGACCTTCGTGTGGGTAGATTCTCATTGGAGACAACTCTTTTGTGTCTATTACTGTGCAGGGTGAGATGTAGCTTATTCTAGATGGACATGGTGGTACCCACACTTCTGAGGTGTTGCATGTGCCAGGTTTGGGGTATCATTTACTTTCGGTCCATAAGATTTGTGCTCTTGGTCTCTTGGTGGAGTTTGACAGTGATACTGTTCAAGTCCTTGATCGTGGATCAAGGAAGGTTCTCTCTACAGGGTATGAGGAGAATGGCGTCTACAAATTGAAGTCTTCTTCTACTCTTACTTCTCTTCTTCTTACTTCTCACCGAGCTATGGCATGCTCGGTTTGGCCACCTGAACTATGAGTACCTTCGGAAGGCGTCGCAAGGGTCATTTGTCCAAGGATTGCCAGACATAATGGTGAGCCATCAGCAATGTGTCTCCTGCAGCAATTCCCAACAAAGTTTCTAGGCGGTCTACTTCACCCATGGAGCTTGTATCTACAGATCTTTATGGCCCGAGGAGGACTGAGTTCCTGAAGGGGAGCTTGTACTTCATGTTGATTGTAGATGACTACAGCAGAATGACTTGGTCCTATTTCTTGACTTTGAAGTTGGAGGCTTTCTCTCACTTGAAGGATTGGCTTCTCTTTGAAGAGGACCGTTCTCGCCTCATGTAAAATCTTCTTTTGAGAAATGGGCCCCTAAAATAATGAGTAAAAAAAACTTATGTCTTTTGGGAATGATAAAAAATCGTATTAAAAATATGTACTTTAATTTCATTTGAATGAATTTGTATTCCTTTCTATGCAAAAGAATCAATAACTGTTTAAGATATTTATTTTGCACAGACAACAACCCATTCAAAAAGTGGATCAAGAAATGAATACGATAAGGGATTCCTCGAGAAGTTAACAATTCGTACTACTACTGACTACTCTAGGGAAGAGTAGATTCAAAATAGAGGTTTGGAAAGGTAAATCAATCGAAGAAGCTTTCAGCGGCAACAAATAAAATAGTTTCTTTCAGGACACGGCGACTAAAGACCTTGCGTTCAAACAAGGGAGGTAAATTTGTGTCTAATGAGTTTGCTCATTTTGTGCACATAGGGACATTCACCAAGAGTTTGCTAACACCAACACTCCCCAAGAGAATGGCTTTTTGGAGCAGAAGAACCAAAGTGTGATCAAGATGGCGTGCACCGTGATGGAGCACTGACAGACACCTCAGCTTATGTGGGTCGAGGCAGTGGCTACTACAGTTCACATCCTCAATTGATCTCCCACTTCGGCCATCGACAGGATGAAACCTTTTGAGGCTTACTTCGGGACTAAGCTTGATGCCTCTTATTTCAGGATCTTTGGGTGTGACGCTTATGTGCACATTTCGAAGACACAGCATGATAAGTTCAAGGCGGCTTCCCGACAACAGGTTTTTGTTATCTATAGCTCCCAGTCCCAAGGTTATCGTTTGTTTGATCCCGTTAAGCAGGATGTCTACACGAGCCGAGATGTGTGGTTCGTGGAAGTTCCAGGCATAGAGGGGGGTGAGGAGCACCCCGTCCTTGAAGATTCAGGGGAGAGTTGGGCTCCCAAGATAGTTCCTTAGAGCCTCTTAATGGAGATTCTTCTTCTAATTCAGAGTCTTCTCTTCCACCGGCCACCCCCGAGGGGCTTCCGCCAGTGGATGTTCCTGAGTCTTCAGTAGATGGAGAGCGACAATGGGACAGGTTCGTCCTCCTCCTCGTTGGGCCCGTGACACGCTCCAAGATTCAAGGATCGAGGGGGTCCTTGAGGAGTGGGAACCGTAGGATGGATTGTGGAGGTCACAGAGGAACCAGGCACATTCTTTGGAGCTTGTTTGCTCCAACTATTGTTTGTTGACCCGTGTTATGCAGGATCAAGAGCCCACTTCAGTGAAGGGAGGCTTTGCAGTCTGATCATTTGGTGGAAGGCCATGGAAGCCGAGTTGGAGGCTATTGAGAGGAATGGCACTTAGTCTCTTGTGCCTCGTCCCTCTCACAAGAAGGTGATTGGTGTTAAGTGGGTCTTCAAGACCAAGTACCTTAGCGATGGTTCTTTGGACAAGCACAAGGCTCGCCTTGTTGCTAAAGGTTTTGTTCAGCGCGCCCAGGCATTGATTTCCATTATACTTTTGCCCCCAGTGCCTCGTATGGCGACTATTCGAGTTGTTCTTGCCTTGGTTGGCCATAAGAGATGGCATGTCTATCAATTGGATGTGAAGTCGGCCTTTCTGAATGGTGACTTGCATGAGGAGATCTATGTTAAGCAGCCTCCTGACTTTGGATCCTCGGATGGGAAAGTTTACCGGTTGAAGAAGGCCTTGTATGGCCTCAAGCAGGCTCCGCATGCATGGAACGAGAAGATTGACTTGTTTATTCAGTTGAAGTTGGGATATCGGCGCTCCAAGGTTGATCCACAGCTTTATGTGCACACTTCCGAGGTCGATCGTGTGTTGTTTGTGTTATATGTTGATGATTTGATTATGACATGGGATCATCATGCACAGAAGGTTTGAGAGACCAATATAGCTTTACATTAGGCATTCAAGATGACGGATTTGGGGCTTCTTCATTTCTTCTTCGGTCACGATATTCATCAGTCTCAGAGGGGGATTTTCATCTCTTAGCAGAGGTACATTCAGGAGCTCTTGGTGACTTTTGAGATGGAGACTTGTCGGCCCATTACTACTCCTATGGATTCGAATTGAAAGCCACTTCACACTCAGATTCTCCCATGATGGATGCTTCACGCTACCGTCAGTTGATTGGATCCTTGATTTGGCTTCTCAACACTCGTGTTGATCTTTGTTTTGCTGTGGGTCTTTTGGCAGGGTTCATGACCGAACCCAAACAGGTGCATTGGCAGGCTATCTTAAGGATTCTTCAATATTTGAGGGGGACCTCTGACTTAGGGCTTTCTTTTCCCGCAGGTACAGATGATTTAGATTATGTTCTTGCAGGTTGGAGTGACTCGGATTTGGGGCTGGCGATGTGGACCACCGACGGTCTACTACAGGCTACTGTTTTACCTTGGGTACATGTGTTATCTCTTGGAGTAGCAAGAAGCAGCCCACGATAGCCCTTTCTTCTACTGAGGCAGAGTATCGGGCTGTGTCTTCCACCACATGTGAGGTTGTGTGGCTTCGGAGATTGTTGGAGGAGCTTGGCTATCCCCAAACTCGTCCTAGTCTTGTGCGATGAGACAATGAGAGTTGCATTGCCTTGGTACGGAATCCTGTGTTCCATGCCCGGATGAAGCACATTGAGATGGAGTATCACTTCATTCGAGAAAAGCTTTTGGATGGGACCATTGATGTGGCATATTGCAAGATGAAGGATAATATTGCAGATTTGTTCACGAAGGTGCTTCCCCAGGCTCTTCTTCAGCAGCATTCCAGATCCCTCTATCTTTTGGCCTGAGAGGGGGTGTTAGACAGTCGTTTCCTAGATAGACGGTGGACAGTAGATCAGCGCAGGGTGCCACGTCAGCAGGGTGCCACGTCAGCAGGGTGCCACATCAGCAGGGTGCCACATCAGTAGGCACCACGTCAACAACTGCAGTCGAGGGACAGTTTTACTACCTTCAGCTGCATTTGATGTAGCCGAATCGGTGCAATTATTTTCTATTTTTTGGCTATTTATAGCCGGTTTGTGGCACACTCCAATAGTTATTCATTTCAGATTCTGATCTTGAGATCTGATTGGCTGAGACTGACGGAGATCAAGGTCATCAAGTTGAAGACACACGTAGATATTTCCTCTGTCCCCGTGTATTTCTGCACTCTTATACAGCATACTACACCGCTGATTTTCTGCTCCTTTTCTCTCTCTCTCTTCTCTCTATGTTCACTCTGTCTCAGTCTTTGTCCTACGCTTTTGCATCGCTGCACTCTAACAAAAGCAGGCCATTGATGCCCTCTTCAAACATTATTGATCAAATGTCATGGTTATGCAATAGGTTAAGTTGGGGTCAAAAGATTGCTATGCACTAAATTTTGAAATGTGAGTTTAAGATGTGATTGAAAGAGGGAAGGTTGGAACTATCCTATTAATGAGTGATTTCTTAAACTTGTAAATGTATGGGTTTGTTGTGGTAGTACAAATACAACTTGATGGGGAGATTATTATATATATATATATATATATATATATATATATATATATATATATATATATATATATATATATATATATATAATTTGTGCTCCTAATGTATCAATGGAGAGAGAAAAATTATGGTAAAAGGGAAAATAACATTTCCCTCAACCTTACTTGTAGGGGACTAGAATATGACCACCCAAAAGGTTAATAGGTTGCACAATATTGCATCTATGATTCATGGGGAGCTTCACATGTGGGAACCCTTATGCGGCATCACCAGTTTTTTAATGTAGCTTTATTGATGACTATTTCATTTTACTTGGCACACACAACCATCATACTAATACACTTGACAAGCAGCTCGTTTAGATAGGAGGTAGACCACATGTGGAGGCTGGTGGCTTAATGTAATGGACAATTTTATGTGCTCCTTGGAGTGCTATTATTGGGGATCGCCACACTTCACTATGAGTACCAAGATTGTGCGTATTGCAGTAGTGATCTGCCTCCCTTTAAATTTAACCTTTCTTTTTTGCAAGATAAGAGATTTATTATCAATGCTAAATAGAATTGGCTTTTTGCAATCTTAGACCATGCTTGCATTAGTAGAGTTGCATGAGGGCTATAACTTATTTTTCTAAGCAGTATAGCCATTTTAAAGCGACGGTTTGGTGAAATGAATTCTCTATTGCTATAAGATTTCAAGACACTATTATTTGGTGTCTTAATATGCATTATACTCATGAGCATTTGATTTTACACTAATAAAGTGCTAAATGTTTCTTAAATGGTAGAAGTAACAATGCATTGAAGGTGGAAAAATATAACTGAAAGCTCAATGGGATATTATGGATGATGGGTTGAATCATTTTAGTTTAATGTAGTGAAAAGCAAAAGCATAATAAAGAACCAATCATTGTTGTCCAAGTTGAGAATGGATGTAAACTCATAGATGATTGGGATAAAGCCAATGTTTTCCAAAAGCACCTTTCATCACTTGTTATAGTTGAGCATAAGGATTTTAATGAATGGATTCTGCATGTATTAGTTTCTGAAGGGGATGCAATGGCAATGGAGAAGGAGAAGAGGAAGATGAGGGAGAGAAGAGCACACACCATGTAGGTGCTGTCCAACAGAATTGACAGCCTTATTGCACTATCATATTATATATGAATAAAGAATGGGCAGTCACAGTGTACACGGGCAGGCCCAAAGGCCTTTTACCCATAATTGCAGCATCCTCAATTTGCACCAAGGGAAAAGCCCAAACATGGTGGTTAGCATGATCAACAAAGGTCACAAAGTACGACGCCCCACCAAAGTGACTGGGAAGGCATAGGTCCATATACTGCACAATGGACAAGATCTAAAGGAGCATGCCTCGTATGATTGCCATAAGCCAAGGGGGCTCTGCAAGGACCAAGAGTACAATCAGAGCAAGCATCAAGATCTGTAAGTGACATATTAGGCAACAATGAGTCTAAACGAGACAAGATCTCCATCTCTCTGTGGTGGATATGGCCTAGGCGATAATGCCATAACAATGCATGTGGTATCCGAATAACTGCAACCATACAATCTCCTACATGAGAGACATGCACTAGATAATGAGAACCAACTCTAGAACCTTTGGCTAAAACCAAGCAACCACGACAGATCTTCCATGATCTATCATGAAGAGAAATAGTATATCTTGCATTATGCAATTGATTGACAAAAATCAAGCTCTTATTGAGCATGGGAACATGTAAAACATCCATCAGTATAAGAGAAGTCTCATTAGGCAAAGCTAGGTGTATATCCCCTATACCAACAATAGCATAAGACTGCTCAAGGCCCAAATCAATACATCCGTCAACCTCCGTGTAAGAAGAGAACCATGCTCTATGAGGGGTAACATGACAAGATGCCATAGAGTCCAAAAGCCAATCTAACACATAGGCCTGATCACTGGAGCAAGTAAGCTATAGGGAAACAAGATGACATGAGTACATGCTCAATGGCATCATCATGGGTAACAACATGTACCTCACCACTAGTAACAGTGGTAACACTTACTGCATCTCCTGTATCTTTGACTCTCTGCTCATCTCGAGTCCGTCTCTGTCTCTGCTGCTCTCTAATCCATCTAAAACATTTTCTTTTAACATGCACAAGCTTCCCATAATGGAAGCATACATTTGTAGAAGAAGAATCTATAGAAGACGACAAGGAATCCAAGTCATCATGAATAGGCCTATCCATAGCATCCACGGAGCTCAAGGAGTCGAGGGCTATCCCAACATAGGGAACTTGCTCATCAAGACAATTGTCAATAGAAGCATGCTACTGCAAGTACTCTTCCATCCTCACTAGAGAGGGGAGCACAGAAGCATCAACTAGGGATGTAGAAGTTCCCACATGAAAAAGACTCGTAGCTAAGTGCATGACATAACCAACCACAATAGTGTAAAGACCAAGACATCTATCAAAAGAGCATACAGTATTCAACCATGAAATCATCCCATAACCATAATGGCAAACATGACTCTGCAGTACATCAAACCACATAGTAGCATCCAAGTCAATGCAAGATTGGTAAGTGGCATAAGATCCTGCAATGGTCAAGCTCCAAGAGAAGCCCAAGTATCTGTACAACAACATCCAAATAAGTGGCTCTGTAAAGTATATGATAGTAAACAAGGTGCATAGTCGGGTAAGCATCAAGAGTAACTGCTCTTTGACCTATATGGGCAAAAGCAACCCAACTAGAATAGAAGCTAGGCAACACAGAAGCAACAAAGCCATAGTTGCTAAACCCAAGCACAATCAAGAAGTCTAGTGATCAAAAACAAAGATCCAAGCATCAATGAGCAATGAAATCTCAATAACCAACAGCCAAGACAATGGAGCAAGCATTGCTCAAAACATGTATTTGCATCCAAGTAAATCCAAGATCCATAATTGGGGCATTAAGGGCCAAATAGCATCCAAGCTGCATAAGTGATAAGCCAACCAAATGCAAACCGCTCCACAAAATTCTCAAATGCAAGTCGATTCAAGCCTAAACATCTGCTATACTGTAGCCAAACCCAAAAGCATCCACATCAGACATCAGTCCCATAATGGGTAGCACGTGGCATAAACCTTGTCAAGTGAAATGCCAACTACAAAGAAAACAACAGTGAACCAAGAATTGAGCTCTACTCTTTGCTCAAAAAGAATCCGGGAGCATAAACATCAAAGTGACATCATCCAAATACATTAACATATCATCCTGAGTAGTCGGGAGCACCTGTAAACCATAGGCATAACCAAACTAGAGGTAAAATAACATGTCAACCAAGGTAGCATAAATCCCAACCAACACCAAAGTGTCCGCATCCAAATCAAGGCTCAATATCTCTCAAATAGCATATTTGGGCATAAACCATAATGATCAAGCATCAATACATCCAACAGGACACCCGAATGTCAACAAAGAGCATTATGCATAAGCCGTCCCTGATAAAATCTTGCTGCCTAAACAATGTACAACAATAAATCCATGCATAAATCGAGGTATGGAAGCTCAAACCAAGTCCCAAAGCATCTCAAAACATTGGGCAAATATCCCCAAAGCATTTGGGCATCAAATATCTAGCCTTGGGAGCATCACATAAGCTAAGAGCATGACATTTTCTTATTGTAAATCAACTCAGATCTGTTACAAAAAATTTTGTGATCAGAATTTGACAGATCTGACATCACCATTGCGTCCAAAGCATGCCAAAACCCCAAGTTAGACTCTTACCTTGCCTAAATCGGGTTTTGGAGGCCCAAGATATGAGAAAAAATGGGATTTTTAAGCTAGATTTTGAAACAGGCACAAAAAAAAAGTGAGCTGCTATTGTGGGGCCTACTGGTTATGGTGAGGATAAGGGGGCATACAAGGAGCCCAATGAAGCCAAGGAACACCTGCAAAGAGCCTATGAGGGCCGGGGAGAGGCGGGAGATGAAATCTTACCTCGGGGGAAAGAAGCCATGGATGGCATTGAAGATCCAAGCTCTAGGTCTTCAATTCGGGCTGAAGTAATACCGGGCCAAGCTCTGATCCAAAGCTCTGATACCAGTTGAAGGGGATGCAATGGCAGTGGAGAAGGAGAAGAGGAAGATGCAGGAGAGAAGAGCACACCATGTAGGTGCTGTCCAACTGAACTGACAGCTTTATTGCACTATCATATTATATATGAATAAAGAATGGACGATCAAAGTGTACACGGGCAGGCCCAGAGGCCTTTTACCCCAATAATTTCTAGTTGATAAACTCCCTACTGAAGTTATGTCATTGTTGGATGGACTCTTTTTTGTGGAAGAGGTCATGTTTGTTCTAAAATACATGAAGAAGGGAAAGTCCCCCTAAAACTAAGGGATTGTAGGTTGATTTTTATCTTGCTTTGCAAAATGTTTGCTTGGAGGATTTATGTGACCTCTTGAACTACTTTATGGACACTATGGTTGTAGATGAGCATGTTGATGAAGGTCTTGTCAAAACTTATTTCTAAAATAAAGGAGAGATCCAAGCCTAGTCATTAGAGACCTCTTACAATGCTTTGTATTTTGTTCTAGGTGTTCTCTAAAGCTTTGGCCTTTAGAATTAAGTAGCTATTTCCTATGATCATTCACTCTAGACAACATGGATCTATGAATGGCAGAAAAATCTACGATGATGCTCGTAATCTCAAAAATTTTGTGGATTATTTGTTGGGGAGCAATTAGGAAGCCTGTCTACACAAAGCTTAAGATAGCATTTGATGGGACTTTGTTTTAGCAATAATGATGCATCCAATCTTTGGTGCTAGATTATGTATGATGATCAATGATTTGTTCACCAATGCATTTGCCAAGAGACTCAATGAATGTTTTTCTCTAATGGATTTCTTCTTAGCTTGGAGGAATCATCCTTAGTGGCTCTTTGATTATGGATTTAGGAACATGCAACTTGGGCGAGTGTTCTAATACGTCAGTTATCCTCTAATAATGGTAGGGGTCTCCCTTATTATTTTGATTGGTTTCTTCTCAAAATAAAAGAGTAGCTGGATAAGTAGTTAACCTTACCATATGAGCTTTCTAGCAGACTTGTTGAGGCTAAAGTGGCAATTTCTTGTTGACTATTATATGTTGCTACAATTTTCCCTTTCTTAGTCTCATGTTGGAAAGAAGTGAATCCTTTAGTATGAAACTTTCTTTGGTCTTATGGATCCTAGTAATAATGACATGTGGTTGCATGGAAGCAAGTTACTTTAACTAAAGAAGATGGGGGACCTAGTTTGGAAGAAACGCAAGACAAGGTCCTTAAAACTTAATTTTGCATTGCTGAAGTAGCTGTTTGAGGATTAGCTATGGGCTATCAACATGTCTTATTGTTTGACATGTGTGCTTATTTCAAGCTATTAGCCAAAGCCTCGTCTTAGCCTTGGATAAAGTCTTACAGTAAAAGGGAATCTTAGGAATATGTTCCCATAAGGGTGTTTCCCAAAAAACAAATTTTAGCATGTTTTCTAGTCTTTAGATTCACTTTAGGATCATATGAGCTAGTGTCCAAATGCAATTTTTAATTGCAAAATTATGTTGGCCCCATCTACCTTTTGTGCCATGTCAACACATTTATTTCTTATTAGAAAATCATGCCTCTAATAGCCAATAATAGCCAAAGGAGATGGGGCATGTTGTGGGATGAAGCATGGGTTTTCAATTAGAAAACTAATGCGTAGAGACAGTTTCTAGGAAACCCCCTCAAGGGAACAACTCCATTGTTATCAACCATGTGTCCTACTCATCTTTCCTTTTTGCAAGCAATTCAAATTTCGAAATTGAGAGAGAGAAAAGAGAGAGGGAGAGCTTGGATCGATCATTACGTGCAAATTTGTATTTGTTATGTGCAATGGCAGTGTTGGTAATTTCGTGGATCGAGTAAAGATAGATGTGGATGTGGATGTAGATAAATCATAAGGTATGTGCAATGGCAGTGTTGGTAATTTCGTGGATCGAGTAAAGATGGATGTGGATGTGGATGTAGATAAATCATAAGGTATGTTTTGGGTTTATTTAAACTGTCACTAGGATTAATCAGCCCTAAAGAGGTTTTCTCATATTTGTGAGGTGCCAAGGCCCCCTCCTCATGTGGGTGTTTATCAGTGTCAAGCCTGCATGCCGAAGAAGACGGCTTCGAGAAGAACTGCAGCGTGGGATCGAATGGTGCTTCTTCACAAGAAGACCTCCGTCTTTCTTTCGACCGAAGCCTCAGAGATAAACGCCCTCCTGTCTCGCCACACCAGGTTGAAGCTTGCAGGTGCAGAGCTGCAGCAATGGAATTTCAGTCCTTCAGAGCATCGTCTCACCATTGTCTGTTCGAAGGGGCGCCGGACGAAAAGCAAACCTATCCATCTGCAAACGGAGCGGTCTCTGAAAGGGATTGCTTCTACTTTGAGTAGAGACGATACAGACACCATATCCTACCTTGATTATTATGGGAAATTCATGTCAATGGCAGACTGGTTTGCCCTTTTTGACGAACTTGGGAAACGCGAGTGTTGGCTGGTCGCCTTAGAGGTAAAGCTCCTTAAGCCTCTGTATTAGCGCTTACACAGTTCGTACACGTGCTATTCACTTACAAATATGCCTTGTACAAATTTGCATATAGTGTAGGTTCAATTTAGCTCGTTGATTGGAGACTTTTAGATTATGATAGTTCACAAAATCGAGCTCTATCAAACAAGATAAGGTTTCTGGAGGACGCTTCGTTAACCTATGGAGATGACTTGGATGGTTTAAACGTCATCCTGGTCTTCATTTAAAGTCAATTCATTTCACTGGTTTCTGGACGCTGAGCTAAGGGCTGTTCCAAGCTGCAACTGGATTATACCACGAGGACTGATGCTGAAGTAAGAGTGTAAATGCATGGTGATGCTGATATTGTGCACATCCGTAACTACCAACATTTGATTGAAAAGAACTGATGCACATGGACACATTTTTAAGTAAGAACAACGTGAAAGGCATGATACCACATAGCAATTGGCTGCACAGGCTGCAACTGGATTATACCACAACAGGGCTGTTCCAGGCTGCAACTGGATTATAGCGCAAGGACTGATGCTGAAGTGAGAGTGTAGATGCATGGTGATGCTCAGATTGCACGCATCCTTAACTACCGATGTTTGGTTGAAAAGAACTGAGAAGATGCACATGCACATGGACACATTTCTAAGTAAGATCAACATGCAAGTCGTGATACCCCATAGCAATTGGCTGCACAGGCTGCAACAGGATCATACCACAACAGGGCTGTTCCAGGCTGCAACTGGATTATACCGCAAGGACTGATGCTGAAGTAAGAGTGTAGATGCATGGTGATGCTTGCACACATTCTTAGCTACCAACAGTTGATTGAAAAGACTGAGAAGATGCATATGCACATGGACACATTTTTTAAGTATGAACAACGTGAAAGTTGTGATGCTCCTTTGCAATTGGCTGCACAGACACATGCATATGGCAGCGCATACTAGTCACAATTGGCACAAGAAGAATGAACTTGATCTTACATCATAGTAAGGATCCTTGAGTAAGCTTGAAAGTGCCTAGCAAATTGGCGCTACATGGGCAAGCTTGATCCAACTTCGACAGTCAGGACTTGGCCCATTCAATACTCAACTGATTTATTGTCCAGCGCAAACTCATCATGTTCATTCTTTTCTTTGCTGTCCACTCCTTTGTGTCTCTATATGCATTAGAATATTGGAGCACAAACTCTATCAGTGCCATTGAAGCTTACCAGAAGTTGATCATTGTTGTTTTTAGGAGCACTGCTGTTGGGACATGAGCTTCCTGTAATTGAACTCTTCACAGCTGATTGAGTTTGCAGATGCAGCAGCATTCAGTGCTTCTTTGAGTCTTCAATACATGTCTATGGCAGCAAGTTGCTTTGTTTTTGCTGTTAATAGCTATTAGCCTGCCCTAGTTCGTGGCAGCCCTTCTTCATACTGATTGAGGTGTTGGTGACCACTCTTGGGTCAGTTGTACATTGTCCATTGCAGAGGGCTGCTGTATTTTGGTAGCAGCCTGTAGGTGATTGTCAGAATAGCAGCAGAAGAAGGGAACATGTGAAGTAAAGACAGAAACATTCAGGTGCCAAAATGTTGGCAATGGCACTCAGACTACTAATGAACCAAGGCTGATACAAGGAAAGCCCCTGCATGCGAGCCATAGTGAGTGCCTTGAGGAGAGAGGGGTAAATCCACCGTGTGGTGTCTTGGCCAAAAGGCAAGGAAATTGGAATAAGAAAGCAGTAGGACCTATACATATAGTCTTATAGAAAACTTCAAGTGTGGACTAAAATGTCTGGATGGAATAAAAAGTCTCCAGATACAACAGAAACTGGTGTTCACGGACTGAAATGATCAAACTGACCACAGATGAACAATGTTAGACCTCAATGGCATCCATCACTCACTCATAAATGTCAAATCGCCATGATGATAGGGTGCTCACGAATAGGAGATGACACACATCATGTACTGCTAACATTTGCTCTCAAATTCTAAATAGGACATTGAACAGACCAGATCTAGACTAGAAGTTGGGATCACAATCTTTAAAAGAGATCCACCAAGTGATGGTGCCTTTGGAAAGAAATGGTAGAGAAGTACAAAGTGTATAACAAACATAGAGCATATGTTAAGTTTAAAACTCAGATGAATGAATTGATGATATGCTGAATATAATACAAGGAACCTTGACCGGGGATGAGGTGAGTTGAGAGTTGTGTCAGGGACATTGAGAATAGCTCCAAGAGCATGTCATACTTATGATGGATCCTGAAACGCAGCAGCAGCTGTCCAAGCTGGATAATGATATTGATGATAGTAGGGGGAGCAGTACGTATTCTCAGTTAGCCAAATACCAAAAGGCTGGGTGGAAGAAAATGCAGGGTAGGTGGCTGAAAATGCAGAGTGATGAGATTGATGATGATATGAATGTCATATGGTTGCAGCAGGTGATGGCAACAGCTGGGTGGCTTGTTTGGCTGCAAAACACAGGTGGCAGCACGTGAAACAGATTGGGCAGCAGCTGGCAGCAACTCTCCCTCACATCATGTGACAATTTGTGAGTGTGCAATGGAAAGAGGAAAGTGAACACAGAGAGGAGGAGACAAAGAGTGAACATAGGAGAGAGGAGGAACAATGTGACTGCAATGGCTGAATGTACAAGACTGTAGTAGTCAGCCCCAACATGTAGCTCTACATGTTAGTGTGGGCACTAGACGGTGGCAGGGGGATGAAAGAATGAGGAGGGCTGGCTGATCATGAAGGATGATGGATAATGAAAGTGGGAGGGCAGGTTTCCTATGTATAGGTCGAAAAAGACGAAAACCCTAAATGTGGTCAAACCCCTAAAAAATAGAGAGAAAAGTGTACAAAAAGAAATGCACTAATGTGCCCTCCATCTAAAGTGTAATGGAGAGGTCTCGAACAGATCACTCCTAGTCAGGGATGGGTGAGACAAGCCTCTAGTCCAATTATGAGATAATAGTGAGGAACTATCAAAGGCACCATAAGCTCCATAGAAACACCAGGGACCAGGGCCAAGCGACAGGGTATGGTATCTTGATGACGAAGAAAAGGGGTAGTTGGATAAAAGAAAGGCCAAAAGTAGAATGAAAACCTTGAAGAAATGCCTCACGATCTTAGGAAGTCCCCTTTGAAACAAAAAGGGCCAAGAGAAATCCACAGCCATATCACCAATATCGTTCCTCTTTGAAAGGGTGGGAGGTATAAGGAAACTATTAGAGGAAATGGTGGAGGATAGGATGGAACCTGTGGAGTAGATGGTGCACAAGCGGGAATAGGTACAATAATAGACAATTGCTTCGGAGGGCATTGCCCAAAGGGGAATGGAGTACAAATAGCCCCCCCGCTCTTGCCAACCTGTTACAAAAGTAGCTCTGTGAAAGAATCCTCCACAAAGACAGCTGGCTTAGTGAAGACAACACAAGTGTTGAGATGAGGAAGGCCGTGAACTAAGAAGAGAGGGAAACCCGGGTTTGGAACATGTAGCTCCTAAAGAATGGAGCTCGATGGATGGTTAGACAATAGAGGCAAGGTGCCGGCACCACTAATAGGCACCGAAGAAATGTCACTAGCAGTGACAATACCTCTGACAGACGGAGATCTTGTTACAAATCGCCTCCTGGAGTCATGGGATTTGATGCACCACTGTCAAAGAGTGAAGGGTGCTCACAAGACGAGACAATTGAAGAATGCTTCTGCCCTTGATAAATGTATAGAAACATGGACGCGGTGGTAATATCGTGTGATGAAGTAGAGGGTGATAAGAGCTTCGATGGAGAGCCACCCTTTGCTCTCAAACAAAGGTGAGTATATTTCCTCTAGCACTTCTTCTCGGGGTGTGAGGTCTTCCCACAATGAGGACACATGCGATATCCTCTACGCTTCCCCACAAAAGTTGTATGAGAGTTGGAAGATGATTTCAACTTCTTCGTCTTCTTTTTGTTCTACTTGGCTTGTCTTGCATCTGTAGATAAAACCGCACAAGCACAGCCATGTGCATGGGCTCCTCAAGAATCTAGCTCATTGTGATATGCATCTTGCTCAAGCACCAATGGAACTAGCTCCTCCCAAATGAGAATCTCTCAGCTACGAGAAGTGAGAAGACTAGCGTAGAACACATTATATGTTGGTGATGGAAGATATGAGAGAAATGCCACAGCTAGGTCTTCGAAGAAATGTTTGTACCAACGAATGAAAGCTCATTGCGAATCTTCTCCATCGTGTGCATGTGATCCCTCATTGTAGGGGAATCTGCGATAGAGAGTTATAGTAGCTTCAACTCAAGAGATAAGTGATGCCCAAATGTTTGGATCTGAAAGAGAAATGCCAATCTCCTCCAAATCTTTGAAGGGGTGCGGAGATGTGAAAGGCATTCAATCGATCCCATAAAGTTGCCGAAACTGCAGTTACACCATGAGGATCCATAGTAAGTCGGGGTATAGGGACTGTAACAAAAGCCCAAATGTCGTAATCATCGAGGAGATACTCCATACGGCATGACCATAGAGGGTAGTTCACCCATCGAGGTTGTTGGATGTGTTGAAAGCGATAGGGATGCAGCTCGAGCAGGAGTGAACGAGTGAGTGACGGCTTGAGAGAGTGTGAGCAGAGTGAAAGTACGAGACGATAAGAGTGTATCAACAATTGTGTTGGTACACAAGGTACACAAAGAATAAAATGTATTTATACTTAGGGCACGTAAAGGGTGCGGTCACATGTACAATGTGCGTGTACTATACACGGAGGTTACTGGGCCTTTACCTTTATATTGCTGGGATATAAAGGCCTGGTAACCTCCGTGTATATAGTACATGCACATTGTACATGTGAACGCACCCTTTACGTGCCCTAAGTATAAATACATTTTATTCTTTGTGTATCAACAGATTGTTGGTACACTCTTATCTTCTCGTACTTTCACTTTGCTCACACTCTCTCCAGCCGTCATACTCATATGCTCCTGTTCGAACTCAAACCAGCTGAGTTGTGGCCTGTCTGACAACTTGACACCCAAAGCGGTAGCAAAAGACTATGACGAGAGTGGAAAAGCAGTGAAGTTTGAGTCATTCAGTGGTGTATAAGATAGGTTGAAAGCTTTGACTTTCATTCAGCAGTTTGATGCAACCTATTTAGGGGAGAACTTCACAAAGTCCTCGAAGATTCGAAAGGCACCCACTTTCTTGAAAGGGAATGCATTACAATGGTGGTCTACTCTTTTGATGCAAGGTAGAGCACTGTCAACATGGATATAATTCAAGCAAATGTTTGCATCGAATTGGTTGACAAGTATCTTTGAGGTGGACATCAAGATAGCTTGGAATAAGCTGTGTGCTAAGGAATGTAAAAATTTGGAGCAATATAATAAGAAGTTTTGGGATGCATTGCTTCCTATTACTTCTTATGAATGTTTGCATCGAATTGGTTGACAAGCACCTTTGAGGTGGATATCATGATAGCTTGGAATAAGCTGTATGCTAAGGAATGTAAGTATTTGGAGCAATATAATAAGAAGTTTTGGGATGCATTGTTTCCTATTACTTCTTATGGCCCCGTACCCTTTCATGAGTAAGTGAGAAAGCGGAAAAATATGTTTGTGGGCTGCCCAAAGATTTTTGCATTAAATCCACCGTGTCTATTATGTCTCAGCTTATAGAGAATGATACTATAGCCGATGCTTTGTTGCGTGGGAAGGACTCGGGCTTCCTAGAGAGTGGGGAGAAGTCAAATAAAAAGTTGTTTAAGGTTGAGAAAAGGGGTAGATCTGAAAATCAGCCTGAAAAGAGGCCAAAATAACAAAGAAAGGGCTAGAAAACATTGACACAACGTAGGGAATTGATGGTTGTAAATAAATGTTTTATTTGTGAATAGGAGGGTCACATTGCAAGGGACTGTCCGAATAGGCTGCAAGCTGGAAAATTAGAAAATCAGGGAGATTCTAAAAGAAAGAAGCCCAAAACATCAGTGGGATTGGTGCTCGATGTTGTTAGTGATCATTGAATGATGATGCTATTGAGTTGTGTAGAGCATGGGACAATTTTAGGGATCAGCATGCACTGATTTTCTTTGATAATGGTGCACGAGCCAACTTCTTCTTTGTTGACATGGCCGCTCGTCTAGGCATCAAAGAGGATGAGATGGGACGTATGCAAGAAGTTGAAATGACATGTAAAGGCCATGTAGAGTCTGTCACACCGCTTATTGGAAAGCTTCGGTTGTATATACAAGGATATGTGGACAGTGAAGAGTTTTTCATTGCTCCACTTGAGGGTTATGATGTATTACTTGGTATGTCATGGTGTCACCGTATGCATGCAATGATTGATTCTCGTGCAAAAAAGATCACTATTTAGTATAAGGGAAAGATACTCACACTTGATGTAAAGTTGAAAGGTGAATCTGTCCCTGTTGTATTTGCAACTGCCACTTCTAAAGTAATGAAAAATCATCTTGTAGCGTACTTGGTTTTTACTAATGATAAAGATAATAGTGAGAATGTTGGAAATATGTCTAAGTTAGAGAAGGATTGCATGTCATTTCTGAAATTGTATGCTGATTGCTTCTCTCAGTCACTTCTAGGGTAGCTACTGCTTGAAAGGCTAGAAGATCATGGCATAGATCTTATCCCTAGAAGTAGCCCATCTAATAAGCCACCCTATAGAGTTGGTGCAGCCTAACAGAAGGAGATTATGAGCCAAGTAAATGAGCTGTTAGAAAAATGGCTAATTTAGTCTAATTTATCTCTTTTTTGTTCTCTAGTTGTTTTGATGCAAAAAATGGATGGTTCATGGCATATATGCATTGATTATCATGCTATGAACAAGATCACAATAAAGAATTTCTTTTCGATTCCTTGGATCGATGATGTTATGGATAGATTGCAAGGGGCAGCCATATTTGGCCTTATAGATTTGAAAGTGGATATCATCAAATATGCATTAGAGCGGAAGATGTGCCTAAGATAGCTTTTAGGATATCTTTTGGATTGTATGAGTTTCTTGTTATGTCTTTTGGACTTACGAATGCTCCTGTCACTTTTAATCGAATGATGGATCGTATCTTCAAGCCACATAGAGGATTTGTGGGCTCTTTCTTTGATGATATGATTGTCTATGCAAAGAACGAGGCAGAGCATAGAAAATACTTAGACATTGTGTTCAATAAACCGTGTGAGCATAGGTTGGTTATCAATGACAAGAAAAGTGAATTCTTCTTGCATAAAATCCACCTTTTGGGGCATATTGTATTGGCTGATGGTATTTGCATGGACCCTTCAAAGGTTGAGGCAATACGATCATGGCCACCTTTGAGGAATGTGCATGAGATCTGCAGCTTCTTGGGTTTATGTTTTTACTATAGGAAGTATGTACGTGGGTTTGCTGAAATTGCATCTCCATTGCATGCCTTGCAGAAGAAGGATGTGCCATTTAGATGGATAGTAGTGGAAATACAACATTTGAAAAGTTGAAGGAAAAGATGACTTCAGATCCTGCGCTTGTATTGCCCGATCTAAGAAAGTCATTTATAGTTCAATGTGATGCATGTGGTAACAACATTGGGGCTATTCTTATGGAAGATGGCCGAGTTGTGGCTAATGAGAGCCGAATTCTCCACAGTGCAGAAAAGAATTTACAGGTCTATGAGAAAGAGCTCTTGGCTGTAATTCATGCACTGTTTAGGTGGAAACATTATTTGTTGGGGGCTGATGTTACAATGCAGACAGATCATCAAACTTTGAGATACTTTCTAACGCAGACAAAGTTGTCAGAGAAGCATATGACATGGGCGAATTTTCTCTCTATGTTTTATTTTCAGATTATACATATTAATGGTAAAAAGAATGTTGTGGCTGATGCACTGTTACGTAAGCCACAAATTTCAGCCGTCAGCATGGTTTAGCACAGTGAGTTGGATGTCATGAAAGAGCAATATGTTACTGATTTAGACTTTGCTAATGTTTATGATCGGCTTTGCAATGGCCAAAGGCATGAACTTTTTGTGCTAAGAGATGGATTTCTAATGATGCATGGACGATTATGTGTCACAAAGCAGTGAAGCGCGACACAGAGGTATTGATGCTACGGTCAAGGCAATGGAGCATTTTTTTTATTGGCCACCTTTGAGACATGATGTAGAATAGTTTGTTAAGACATGCATCGTATGCCAGAAGGTAAAGCATGATAGGCAGTAGATGCCGGATTTATTGCAGCCCTTGCTTATTCTAGATAGGCCTTGGAATGGACTTTATTTTTGAGCTTCCTAAGATACCTATAGGGAATGATGGGATATAGACTATCATTTGCAGGTTTAGCAAACAAGCCCATTTCATTTCGATGAGAAAGAAAATAAAGGCCGATCATATGGCACGATTGTTTTTGCAGCACATCTTTAAGTATCATGGTATGCTAGAGTCGATCATTAGTGATTGAGACCCCTGGATGACCAGTTTATTTTGAAAGGGGTTGTTTGAGAATATGGGTACCATGCTGAAATTTTCATCATTCTTCCATCCGCAGATAGATGGTTAGCTTGAGGAAGCAAATTCCATAGTGTTAGATCTTTTGAGGTATTATGAAACCTGCCTTCCTTCTCGGATAGGGTGGTTTAACTTGATTAAGCACTTAATTACAGCAATTAGCAAATGAACATAAACTGAAATGCTCACTTTACCCTCATAAACTTGGACAGTGGACACCCTGTTGGCCCCAAAACTGGCACTCCTTTCGGTATTTCTTTAATTTCAATTGCTGATGGATAAATTACAAGCCGAGATTTCACGATCTCCTTGGCTAATTCAAAAGCCCCTTGCTGTTCCAATAATCAGCAAAGCATTTAGGCAAATTGCCCCTTGATTTTCACCCAGGACTTGCTTTAATGGAATCCCAACTGGTCAAATGCTGCCCCAAATTCACAATAGATGGGCTGGCATCTGAAATCCTCACAATTCCACGAATTTCCGGTGCTGATTTTAGTGTACAATGCCTTTGATTGATGGCACGGGCCCCAAGGTGGTTGCTAAACCCTGATTACTGCTGTAATTTAGGGTTTACGACAATAAACTCTATGCTGTCCACCAGATTTGGTTGTACTTTGCTACCAATGACTAAGAATTACTGAGAATGCTTGAGCATAAACTGGAGGAGATGAGAGAATGCTGTAGAGAGAGAGAAAATCAGCTGAAATGTATCTTTTGATTCGTAGCTTTGATGACAAATCTGATGGCACCAACAGCTTCAAAAGGGAGGTAAAACACCAGGTCGGTTGGTGAGCCCTCCTCTCCTACCGCCGCCTCTCTTGAGGCGGAAGAGAAAACCTGCTATCCCCTGTCCTGTCGCGGCGCGTGATCAGTTGTCGTCGCCTCTTCGAGCCAAATCTGATCACCTTCTCTCCCTCCATTAAGCTCAAAATGGCTGTCAATCAGCTTTCATCACCCTCCAACAGCCTTCTCCCTAGTTGCATGGGAAAGTTTTGCCAAGTGGCAGCCTTCCTAATGCATTTTCAATCATTAAATTAATTTTTTAGAATTAATTAATTCTGAAAATTAATTTCAGTCCTTTTGACCCTGCCCAAAATTAAACATGTCCATCTGTAATGAAATTGGCTAGGCCGTTTGCAACTTGGAGTGGTTCCCAACCTTTGTTGACCCTTAGACTAGCATTAATTAATTAATTAATGCTAGTCCCTAGTGTCACCACTGACAGTTAATGGCCAAACAATTGTCCTAGGGTTCAACTTGGCACCAACTGACCACCAAAACCTAGTTGGCATAACTTAACACAACTTTTGCCTTTAACACCCACTTCATCCTCTCGGGGTCCTTGGTCCGTTCCCATGAAATAACTGCCATGTGCATCACATGTGCTAAACAACCTTGCACATTTGATTAATAACTTAATCAAATGTTACTAGTAAGATTAAAGCATCTCAAAATTTCACGTTCCCGTGACATGCTATGTTTAAGACTAGAAGATATATTGGGAGCAGTATTTGCCCTCGGTTTAGTTTGCAAAGCTCCATTTGAGGTGATTGAGGGTGGCAAGAAGGTACCACCTATTCTGCAAACTAAGGATAAGATCTTTGAGGCCGATCGTTATATGAAAAACTTGGATGTAGCCTATGGAAAGATAAAACATGCACTTCAAAGATCGCAAGAAAAGCAAAAGAGGGCAGCTAATTGCCACAGACATGCTTTGCAGTTTGCAGAGAGTGATTATGTATTGCTGCGTTTTGAAAGAGTAAGGCTGAAAAAGATGAAAGGAAGAGAAAGATTGTATTCGAAGTTGAGTATGATACTATGGGCCCTTCCAAGTGTTGGAGAAGATCAACGATGTGGCATATCGACTAAAATTACCTCCACGTTGGCGGATACAGAATACCTTTCATGTCAATTTGTTGAGGCCTTTTTATGGTGATGTGCGAGAGGATATGCCTGCTAAAATCCAGACTGAGGTTGAGGAGTTGGATGAGATTTTGGTACTTGAGCAGATTTTGGCACATAAGGAAAAAAAAGTCAAAGGTAAAGTTTCCAAGAGATACCTGTTGAAATTTCAGAATTATTTATTAATGGATGCTAAATGGATAGAAGAGGATGACTTGGTAGACTATCCTTAGTTGTTGCAACTTTATCTAGATGCCTTTCAGTTAGAGCCGACTTTAGTTCGGACTCCATCAGCTTCAGCAGAGCAAGGGTCTGGAGTATTGCCTAATGCTCGAGTAACTCTCGTATGTAGTGGATCTCTGATGTATTCGGCATGTATCTAAGGTATTGCGTTGATAGTATATTTGCTATGAGGTCACTACTTAGTGTACTACTCACTGTGAGATGTATGCAGATGAGTAAAAGTTTCACCCGAGCACTGGAACTATATTTTTGCATCAGCTTATGATCTATTTAGCGTGTATTTTGCCTCAATTGAGACAAAATTTGATCAATTTCAGCTCAATTTTTGATCAGCCTGAGAACCATTTATGGTCACTTTTGGGATCAATTTCGCATCAGTTTTTGCATTGATTGCTGGTCAGTTTTTGCAATGAGTTTGTGATCAATTTGGGGTCACATTTGCAACAGTTTGTGATCAGTTCTCGGATAAGCAAGTGATCAGACCAGATTATGGTCAGTTTTCAATGGTTTACATCTGGTTCCATGGACAACAGTATATGTTGTGATACCATTGATGTTTTAGCTATGGTTAATGCTTGGTTATGCTATGCTATGGTTTGGTTTTGCGAGATGAGTTGAGCTCATGAGAAATAGACATGTCACATGATAATCTTGCAATGTTTTTGAGATTCTTTGTGAGTCTTATGTTATGTTATGATTGGTTGGTAATTTTCAGGATGTGTTGGGTATATGGAATGGTTGAGCAATAATGTGCAATGTTGTGTTAACTATAATGCCTTGTGGAAATTCCAATTCACTATTTTACTTTTAATGCATTTGGCAGTGCAATCGAGGACGATTGCAATGAGTGCAATCGAGGACGATTGCAATGATTTTAAGAGAGAGGGTTGTCATGAGAACATGTATTTTTGAAATCTCACTTAACATATGGATTAAATTTTAATCACATGGTTAAGTAAGTGTTGCACATGTGAGGTGTGACTAGGGTTAGAGTAAATTACGAGCCCGAGACCCGAGGAAATTACAGGATGTCAAAGGCAAAAGTTGCTAAAAGCTATGTTGCATAGGTACTAAAAGCTATGCTGCATAGGTACTTGGTGGTATCTGGTGCCAGTTGTTGGCCTAGGTCATTCATTTGGCCATAAGTGTTAGTTGGTGGCATTAGGGAAGTGGTGTTTAATGGTACCTAATACCAATCTGATGGTCAAAGATGACTCAGAGACACTCGGAAATAGAACTTGCCTAGCCAATTTAATTATTGGCCAATCAGATTATTTTTCAGGGCATTGAAAAAATTATCAATATTTAAAAACTAAAAATTAATATTTAATTATGAATAATGCTGGAAAAATTATTTGGAAAGGTTGCTACTTTTTAAAAATGCCCATGCAAGTTTGAAAAACATCTTTAGAGGTTGGAGAGAGGCATTTTTAGTATATTAAGCCTGCAAGAGAGAGGGAGAAGATGCTGCTGGTTTGATTTGCAGCCATTGGAGGACCTTCTGATGGAACCAGGGGCATGGAAAGACCAATCAACAGCAGGTGACAGCATCTACAGGTTGTTGAGACAAGGCAACAATGACAGATTTTCTTCTGTTCTTTGTTAAGAAAGTCTGAATTTTCTCTCTCCTCAGCATTCTCTCTCGTCTCCCAGCCTTTCTATAGCCTTGCTCCGAAGATTACAGCATTGAGTTCACCAGAGGTTGAGAAATTTCGGATTTCTTTGTTGTAAACCCTAGTTTGTAGGAGAAATTAGGGTTTAACAGCAGCCTAGGGAAGCGTGCGAGAAATTGGAAGCTCCAAGTCTTGGATTCAGTAGGGCTGAAGCTGTTTTTTAAGCCTATTTAAGTGGAGGGACTAGCAAATCATTGAATTAGGGTAATTTTTAATCTCCATCAAAGCGGGTGAAGGCTAATTGATTACTCGAATCAAGGGCAAATTAGATTGAAGACTTGGTCGTTATTTTGGATAGCAAGGGGAGTTGGAATATCGAAAAGGATTGGGAGAATCCCATTGTACATCAACTTCTTCTTCAAGTAAGTTAAATAAATATTAAAAGGGGCACTGATTTTAGGGCTAAGAGGGTGTCCAATGTCTAGGATTATATGGTAAAGTATGCATTTCAGTTTTGTGAATTTGTTAATTGTTGTAAATAGTGCTTAATCAAGTTATTTACCACCCTATCCAAGGAGGAAGGTTGGTTACAACATCACATGTGCTAAACAACCTTGTACATTTGATTAATAACTTAGTCAAATATTATCAGCAATATTAAAATATCTCAAAATTTCATGTTCTCGTGACACTGATATTGGCCGACCTATTATTTTGTTGATATGCCTATATATTCGGCTCCCTCCTCCTCAGTTTGTATCAACATCATCATTAATCACTTTTAGATTCAGTGTGTAGGTCTTGTTGGAGAGAGGGAGCCAGTGCCAGTGCCCACACAACCAGTGACTTACTCTTGTATACAACTGTGTTGTGTTTGGTATATGAATTGCATTTCCCGAGCATATCTCTAAGTTCTCCCTTTACAATGTTTTTTTGTTTCCTCTTTTCTTTTGTATTGTGTAGTCTATAATAGTAGTCTTCTACACTTCTATTGCTACACCCACTTGTAACAAAGATGTATAGATGAAGAAGATGGTAAGTGGGGCATGGAGTTGGGTGCTATCTATGAGAAGCAGGACAAGTACAAGAAGACAGGTCAATCTTACTAATTCATTGTTATTGAAACAAAAAAAAAGGGCAAGTCCACTAGTAGTGGAGAGACACTTTCAAGAAGGCGGTTGCTCAAGGGGAGCAAAAAAAGCTAAAGGAAGAGAACAAGTGTTTCACGTGCAAGCATACGAGGCATATTACTAAGCATTGCTCCAAGAAGCCCAACTCAAAGGTCGAAATTTTCAAGGTAGGAGTTAAGATGGTGGACTTGGCCTCAACCTTGTTGATCATGGCTTCAATCCTTAAAATAGCACCCTTAAGAGATGTGGACTTTTCTTCCTTGAAACGTCATGATGTTGTGCTCGCAAGCAATGGTTGCGAATCATTGTGCTTTTTGCTTGGTGGATGATGGAGAATGTGAAAATTGTTTCCAAGACTTGTTTGTTGAGAAGTATCATCTTTACACTGTACTTGACATAGTTATAAGTGACGGGGGATGGGGATGTTGATGTTGATGGGGACAGGGACGTGACAAGGACGGTTGAAAATAGGGGACGGGGGTTGGGAGATGAGGGACCATGACTGTCATAGGGACGTGAAATTTTGAGATGCTCTAGCACATGTGATGCACATGGCAATAGTACAAGGACCTTGAGGATGGAGTGGGTGTGAAAGGGAAAAGTTGTGATAAGTTATGCCAACTAGATTTTGGTGGTCAGTTGGTGTCAATTTTGACCGTAGGACAATTGTTTGGCCAATAAGTGTCAGTGTGGTGACACCAACGACTAGCATTAATTAATTAATTAATGCCAATCTAAGAGTCAACAAAGGTTGGAGACCACTCCAGGTTGCAAATGGCCCAGCCAGTGTACTTATGGATGGGCACATTTAATTTTGGTTAGGGTCAGAAGGGCTGAAATTAAATTTTTAGGATTATTTAATTTTAAAAATTAATTAAGTGGTTGGATAATGCTGAAAAATGGATTTAGAAAGCTGCTACTTGTGGCAAAAATGCCCATGCAAACTGAGAGAACATTTTTGGGGTTGGGTCTCAGGCATTTAATTAGTTTACGCTTGGGAGAGAGAGACAGGGAGCTGCTCGTTCATTTTCTAATCAAAGAATAACAATTTGTTAGAGAAGATAGCCATCTTGGGGCCTCAACAAGCAGGGGACAGTAGGGAGACACTTTTCAGGGGCTGGCAACAGCATTGCTGATCAGGTGACAGCATTTTGGAGGTGCCTGGCATTAAATGCAGGCTGGAGTAGATAATAGGCAGATTTTAGGGTTTTCTTTAAAGAAAAATCAGATTTCTCTCTCATCTTGGCTTTCTCTCACCTTCTCCAACCCATTTTCATGAGATCTCAACATTTCTCAGCCATTTTGAGAAGATCTCAGCTAGATTTGGTGGATAACAGGAGGATTTCTGCTGTAAACCCTAAATGTCTGTAGAAATTAGGGTTGACAGCCACCTTGGGATCCATACCAACAAGAGAAGGCATCGTACACTGAATTCAGCATTTGAAATTCATGGAATTGATAGGGATTTTAGATGCCAGTCCATCCATTGTAAAATTGGGGCAGCATTCGGCTAGTTAGTGATTCCATTTGTGCAAGTCTTGGATGAAAATCAAGGGTTAATTGGCTCAAATTGCTTGCTGATTGTATTTACAGTAAGGGGCTTTTGGATCAGCAAAGGAGATTGTGGAATCTGAACTTATATATTATCAATTAGCAATCAAAGTTAAAGAAATACCGAAGGGGTGCCAGTTTTGAGGCCAATCGGATGTCTATTGTCCAAGATTGTTAAGATAAAGTGTGCATTTCAGTTTATGCTTAGTATTAATTGCTGTAATGAAGTGCCTGATCAAAATTTTCCACCCTATCCAAAGAGGAGGGTTGGTTTTAGGGATGGCATTTAAAGATTCAAAATATACTTAAAATTTTAACAAATGTTTTACCTTAACTTTGAAATTCAAAATCCCATATGATGAAGATGGAGTTGGCAATGGTGAGAGTACTTGGCATTAGGTGTAGACAGGTAAGAAGTTGTGAAGCTGGCTACAGATAGATGTTTGGCTATAGACAATTGTGGGTATTGGTTGCGGACAAGTATTTGCATTGTCAATTAGTAGGATACCATTTCCACATTGGACCTTAATGGTTGGATTTGTAGTCGACCATCCTGGTAGTCAACCATTTAATGGGTTATAGACATTGGACAACCTTGTCGCAAATTCTTGTGACATTTTTCGTCACATTGGACTACGACTTAATAGTGTGGCACAATCTGTATAGTAGGTGTTTGGTCTAAGTCTTTAAGAGGATGACCGAGGCTAAGAAGTACCACTTAACAAAGTAAGTGGAGGGTATATGTTGAGAAACCAAGTCATTCAATACATTTCTTCTCATCCATTCCTTTTGATTTCACACTAATAGTCCCCAAAAGGTGTTGCTAAACTTGCAACCTTTGTTTGTCTTCTTCGATAAAGAGGATCTTTAGCTCTCTAAGCATCTTTGCTTTGATATCATGTCAAGCAAAATTGATGGGATGGTATACACTCATACCATAGCAGAGATTTCCTTTTATTCTGCTGTATCATTGGGAGATACCCTTTTCTTCTCTCTTCCACCCTCCCTTTGTAGGTTTGACACATTGGTGCTATGGCCTCTCCACAAATAGAAGGACTGACCACTGGGTGCACCTCTTGCAGCAAGAATGGTCATACCATCAAAGATTGTTGGTATCGACCTTTGCTTCCTACCCCATCGAAGCACACACATCCTTTCCTCGGCACTCCCTATGCCACCTCACCCTTTTGGGCCATAAAGGTCATTCTGCATCGGCTATTAGATTTTTATGCTTCAGGCAATAAGGCGCATCAGATGTGCACTAAGTCCTTGCGTGCAAAAGGATGCTCTAGGACCCCACGTGGCAGTAAGCCCTCTTGGAGACTGTTGCAATGTGCTATGGAGATTCCCCCCACTCATTTTTTGGTGTAGTGGCTTTCTTGGTCACTAGTTTTGCAGTTTGCTCTATTGAGTGTGTGTGGAATGTTTTCCTAGGATCCAACCTGCACATGAGACACGACACAAGCCAAACTCACAAATAAAGGGGCTAGACATCAGATCTACCTCCCAACCATGGATCCAAATGGGCTTACCCATGAGCCTAGGAGCCAGCAGCACTCAAGGTCACAAGCACATCCCAATGGCTGGTGTCCCATACCACCAGCCCATACCATCACAGTGTATGGATCCGTCAGCCTACGAGCCAAGAGTCCCAAGAGTGGTGATTAGAATTGGCAGCCCTAAAACTTGAAGTTTTATAGATAGGACTTGGCAGCCCTAAACTTGAAGTGCCATTTAGTACATTCGTAGTAAGTCACTTCATGACCTTTGTGACCAATGCTACTAGTGCCCATTTGGATGTCTAGGGACATAACACTTCCCTCCTTATGAATGATTGCTGTCCTCAGCAATATCCTTAGGGATGAAGTGAGGAAAATGACTCTTCAATGAACGTACCAACTTCCAAGTAGCCTTTGCCTCTGAGCGGTTTTACCACTTGACCAAATACTCCGGATGCTCCCTAGTCCCTTGGAAACTGGATCACACAAATAGAAATCTCACACTTGAGGGCGGGATAGTCCCTTTTTCTTGTGGTTGGCTAAGAATACAATTCTATTGCCATCAACTGATTTCATTTCTCTTTCTTATTCAGATACAACCATGCTTCCTGAATCTAAAACTACCTAACCTTCTAAACCAGTATCTACTATGCTTTTCAGATGTGAAAAGTGGAATTGCTAGTCAATGCAACTTAATGACAAAAGGAAAACCAATGGTTTAGATGAAAGGTGGCTTTCAGCATGTTATGTCAATTTTATGGAGTCTGTTGAATAGGGATAACAAGGTGCTGATCAAGCATACATTCTACAAGTAGTAGCTTCTGATCCAATTCCAAATTGGTGGAGGGATTCCATACATAGAGATGATGCCAAACTCTTCTATACCTTTATTTTGGACAGCGATCCGATTATTTTCACTATTATTTTGTTGATTTGATCCTTATGCTTAAGAGAAATATCAATACGTGTAAATGTTACATGGTGTGACGAATAGAATTTGAGTAAGGAGTAGAGAATACACAACACACATGAGAAGAAGAAAAACTTCTTTAATTCCGAAAAAACCTATACAAAAATGGCGTTGTCTACTTGTTTACTTCCGTTGTGAAGCTTAGATGGGGATCTAGATAGATGATAGGCAAAGAGCTTAATGGTAGTTGGAAGAACTTTGATTGGTTGAAAGATAGATTGACTATGGCTTTGGAAGGGTTTTCCTTTTATAGCCGGGGTAGTTTGGTCGGTCTATCCAACCCTATTACGAACCTTCGCTATTCGGCCAAGGAGTCCTTGTTTTGACAAAAGACAATTTGCAACTTTCATTCTAGGACATGGACATAGATGAACCTTACATTCTTATGCTGCTTATTATTTCTAGTTTGGATACTTCACCAGTTTTTTGTTTTTTTGTTGTTTGACTTTGTGACGGTTTCAACACTTTGTAAACATGAGATTGAACATTTCAACAGTTACTGCTGTGTATGCTGTACTGATTATTTTGGGATTCAGGTCCTCAGGTGGTTACAGCAGCAGAAATGGTACAAACCTAATGATGGTTTCTATGCTAAGATGATTGCTAGTTTGGGCAAAAATGGTCAACAGTTTCTGGCAATCTGGCTTTTTAAACAGATGAAAAGTCAAGGCTTTCGTCCAGATACCTCTACTTTTAATGCTCTCATCGCAGCTCAGTTGAGCAGGACTGATAAAGAGTTGGCCCTGGTGAAGGTTTTTCGCTACTTTGAACAAATGAAGACTAGAGTTCGCTGCAAGCCAGACCTCGTGACTTATAACACTCTTCTGAGGGCTTGTGCTCAGCTCAATGATAAACAGAAAATGCATGCACTCTTCAAAGAAATGGATCATGCAGGCTTCAGGCCAGATATTTACACATTTAATGGTATCTTGGATGCTTTTGGCAAAGATGGCTCAGTATTTGACATGGAACTCACATTGAAACATATGCGCCAAGTCAAGGTAAGGCCTGATTTGATCACTTTTAACATACTCATAGATGCATATGGAAAAGCTGGAATCATTGCCAAAATGGAAGAAGTTTTGCTAAAGATGGCACATGCCAAGATAAAGCCACAACTTTTAACTTATAACTCTTTAATCAACAACTATGGGAATGCTGGACGCATTAAAGAGATGGAGCTAATCTTTGAGAACATTCCTGCAGTAGGTTTCTCCCCCACAGTTGTTACCTATGAGGTGTTGATTAGAGGTTATGGTAAAGCGGGATATCTTGATGAAATGAGAAGATGCTTTGACATGATGTGCCAGGATGGTATCAAACCAGAGACAAGCACTCTAAATGCTCTATTGGAAGGATATTGTTGTCACAGCAAGCTGCAAGATGCAGAAGACCTGTTAGTCAATGCAAACCAACTGGGCATGGAGGCTAATAGCTCATCATATCTGATTCTTTACAAGGAATACTCGAAACAGAGATACACTGACAAAGCAGAAAGACTGATAGATAAAATGAATGCTGCAGGAATCAAACCAAATGAACAATTTTTTCTGCATACCCTTGAGATCTACACACTTGGGCCTTGAGTAGAAGAAAGGCATACTATGTACACACTTTGGCTTTGATTGCAAGAAAATGCACACAATTGGGCCTTGAATGGCAGGCATCAAAATGTGCCTTGGGTATACTTGAGTAAGCAGGAAGAAGAAAGCTTAATTACAGTATGCCAATGCCTGCAATGCGGGTCCCTCCAGTAAGCATCCCTCTTATAAATTGATATTGATTCAGGTCTACATAGGATTGGTCAAGGGTTTATAGCTGTAATGGAAATTGTGCCAGTGCATGTGTTAAACCAAATGCTCTACTTGTTACTTTGTGTTTTCAGGGAACAAGGCTTACGATGACACTTGACTGTTGTATCATGTGGGGATGGCTGAAGATATTGTGCATTAGAGAAACAAGATTACTGCTGAATCAGATTACTGATGACACTATGTTCTGCTGGGTTTAACATGGTAACATCTCCACAAGGAAAGTGGTTTTTCTTTAGTTTTTTTAAATTAAATGGGTTTTTTTATATTATGTATCTCACTGTAGGTGATCAGAAGTTGATTGAGCATCGGGCATTTATAGACTTGAGGTTGAGGATAACTGCTAACTATTACTAATGGCTAATATTCACACTTGTGTTCATTGTAACTTTTAAGTAGGTACCCTGCTCAAGTACACGTGTATGTTGTATGAGGAAAGGATATAATCCTGCACCATAGTACCAGACTCCTGTACCGGATACTTATAAGAGTCTTGTACTGTAGTGTATCCTGCAAAGGATAAACTACACCATTTGTATGAGATTCTATGTCCTGCAAAGGTATACTTCACACTACAGTAGAAGATTCTATATGTCTGAGAATTTTTGAACTGCTAAGGGACTTCTCAGATAACAGCAAGGATTCAGCTGTAGACCATATATATTCCTTAAGTGCATCTAAATGCGGAAATACTGAGGAGGAAAATTCATGCAGACAACTTTATCCTTTCAATTTTAGAGTTAAAAGAACAAATGTCCTACACTATTTAAGTGCTTAAACTTGGGGAGAGACTTTTCAGCCTGTGCCACTTCCCCACTTCAGTGCTTAGACTTCAGGAGGTTACTTTTCTACCTATGCCTCTGTGATAGCTTTGTGCTTATATCCTTTCATATAGTATTCATGCATAGCTCCTATATATAATTTTAAATATTTGGTTCTTAAACTTGAGATGGATATAACTTCTAATACATATACCCGTGTAGTTGTGCGTAAAGCTTTGCACAGAGCATTCACGGCATAGGCATTTGAAATGCATGCAGTATGCTTTTCTACTGTATGATAATATTGGGCTGAACTCCTCAATTCAAAGAACTGTGCAACTGCTCCATTCTTGCTTTGATATACAAATTTGATGAACTATTGCCTCAAAGTGGATTTTATAACAATGTTAAATTATTGCCTCATTTTTCTTTGAAGCACCTCAAATGAAATTATCCATGCGAACATGTACCAAATAACATGTGAATATGTTTATGAGACAAGGAAGCACAGATATATCATAGTAGTAAAGAAAGCATCAAAGGAGAATGAACCTGTAGTCTACTCAAACTAAAGAATAAACTTGCTCATTGTAACCAAGCCAATCGGTTGAAATCTATTAAAATGCTCTTGATGTGCTCTTCTTTCCTTATTTTTCAAGATCTAAGCTAGATGTACAGCTGAATGAGTCATGATAAGTTTCTCCCAATTTAGCTATTTGACATGGTTGGATACTCTTAATTTAGTGGAATTGTAAATTTTGCTATATGACTTTGATTTGGGTGATCTAGTTGTTTGGATACATTTGAAATGTTTTTTAAAACGTGTAGAAGGCTGGTTCACGGGCTAGTTGATACTTTGCTCTTGATACTAAAGCTAACTTTTGATACTTAAATATATAATGAACCATACTAAGGTGTGGATCTTGTCTTTAGAAGACCCAAGGCATGTGTGAAAATGTGGTGAAGCCATAGCTTTTTAATAATATCCAAGAATGAAAGTTATAGGACCTCTAGATACATGCTCTTAGATTACATTAAAAATAAATGATAAATTTGACAAAGTATAAATGCGTTTGAATACCTATAAATTGCTATTGGTAATCAAAATGCCAAGTAATTTATGGATAATTTTTTTTTATCATACAAAGAATTTAAGATATAATATATTTATATTTAAACAACCAAACACTAAAAAAGTGATGACAATTATACAAAATTGGTTTATTATTGATAGTTATGAGTATCTTAGAATAAAATAAATCGAAGATTTCTTGATTCATAAAATTCTTAAAAAGCCTTTTTAAGTCCCAAAAGGTGAAGGGTACACAATTAAAAATAGATGCCTATCACAACGGGGATAAAATTGTTCCACTTGCCAACAATCTAGCAAATCCTATTTAAAGGGTATATAGTTCCGCTTGCCAACAATCTAGCAAATCCTATTTAAAGGGTATATAGTAACCTATAAGACGAGCAACAATTTAAGAGACTTGTGTTGTGCAACTATGTGTCAGCACTTAACATCATGCACATATTTAGAATCAAAGCGCATCTTTGAAGCTTTAATTGTACCATGGGTATGGGAGTAGTGTCATCAGTAGGAGGGCGTTAAAAAGCTTGCTATTACATGAACAAGGGCATAAGGTTTGTCCTTGCGGGGGCATGCATGTTAAGCCCATTGTATTTTGCACTATTAAGAAGCCAGCTTCACCTTGCAAGAGCCTGTTTGCTATATTGCTAACATTGTTAAGAAAATTGCCAAAGCTAATTTCTACTTTATAGGCTATGGCTTTCTCATATCAATAAGCAAAGGTAGCTTACCACCCTTTCCCATGAAGTGAGTAGAGCAACCCATCAATAAGTCCATTGAAGAAGAGAATTCATTGTTACACACTTGCTCAATTGAGGTATTTTGAAAGTGGTAATTATTAACTCTCCTAATAGTTAACTATTATGCTTACAATCTCATCTCTATATCAATTTACTATTGTCTCATCTCTATTTTAGTACATAAGTCTAGTTAGATTGTTACTTTTTCAAATTATTGTGAGTTCAATGCATAGCTATCACATAATCCTACAAATTTGATTGATTGATAGTTTTTAAGAATTAATTTTGAGTTAAATACATAGCTATCAAGATACTCATGAATTTTTGCTATTATTTCACCCCCTTAATACCATCTTCATTTCCCTTGTGTTTCAATTGGACTACTTGTACCTCTCCCTTGCAAAGAGAGATCCTCAAATACTAGAGTATCTCCTTGTGTTTGTGAACACACTAGTCTATTTTGTTCCTACCACCATGAGGACTAGACTTGCAAGGATTACCAAAAAAAGAAAGTGAGACATATGTTGACTTCCAACCCAACAATGTTTTCTTTCTTGCCATCCAATGCTAGAAATTCAATAGTAGTTCGGGGGGGATCAAAGCCCTCAAATACTCCAATTTCCAAGGGTATAATCAAGAGAAGACATCTACATTACACATTCCCTAATAGGGTTGTAGGTCCTCAAGAAGTCCACACACTTGGCATGGTTGGGGTCCTGTTCAAACTTCTTGAGGTACTTGGCTAGGTTGCATTGCTCCACGACCCTTTTTGCAGCCTCCTCCTTAGCTACCACCTTCGTAATGTTATGGATGCTTCGGAACTTCAGCTGGTTGTAGGTGCGATTTT
This sequence comes from Lygodium microphyllum, assembly GCF_053477565.2. Classification (NCBI taxonomy): domain Eukaryota; kingdom Viridiplantae; phylum Streptophyta; class Polypodiopsida; order Schizaeales; family Lygodiaceae; genus Lygodium; species Lygodium microphyllum. The sequence continues at coordinate 60,681,138 of NC_141150.1, forward strand.
CGAGGAAAGAGACCATACTTCACTCTTTCCTCGTCCGTGAATGGAAGACGGTGGGCATGATCATGTTATGTTGCTATCTTCACCTCTTATAATAAAACCATGGTTCACTATTAGCGTTTTTAAAATACTTTCTTGTTGGAAGATAAGAGTTGATCATGCTTTTATGGAAAGAAGAACATGCTTAAGCATAAAAAAGAGAAATTTCATTAGAGCAGTTCTATTTATTTTCAAAATTTTACGACACTTTTCTTTAATCACGAGTTGATTTTCATCTATTTTGGACATTGATTAAGACTTTAATTTTTCCTTGCATGTTTCATTTCCCCTTACATGTTTGACTTGACCTCTTCATTCCACTTGTTGATTTCACCTTACTTCACCTTACCCCCTTCCCCCTTTGGGAATGAGAAGAATTCTTCCTAGGATTAGAGGCTGAGAGGTCAAGGGTTTTCAGCACGTGTTTTTGGGGCTTTACTTCTGCATGAGCCAAGTATAGAAATTCGGATTGTATTCTAAATTAGCATAGTGGTCCATGTCGAAGGGATGGATGCCTACTTGAGTGATGTAGGTGAGGATATCCATGAGGAAGTCATTAGAGTTTACTCGAATAGCAATGTCTAACTCCTTCTCGGTTAGAATTCGATCTAGGTACGGGTGGGTCAGGAGGTGCTCTTCTAGGGGTCAGTTATGCATGGTAGTCAATACCCTATAGGAGGTTGGAGAGCTACATAAGTGGGGTCATACTTCGAGGTTTTGATGGCACGTCATTGCTCAGTGTTAGTCATGATTTGGTAGCCCTCTAGCTCCCATTGAAGTCGGAGAGCATACCATTTCCTCAAGAAAGAGGAATCAGTGCTAACGAGCTATTTTAACTCCTTGATTTCTCCGTATGTGGCAAGGAAAGTGCTTTTGTGATAGGATGTAATGAGGTGCCTTAGCTCTGCCTTAAAAGCCTTAATGAATACAAATTTTGATTCTTCCCAAGAACAAGGGATTGTACGCACTTACGTCGCTATAGGCTCATCGAAAAGATCTAAATCTAGCATGTCGTATCTTTTAGTAAGTGTCATAAAGGTAGCATCCAAGCTTCTAAGGCAAGCAACCAAGTCATCCCTCGCATTCTCCACTAAGCATGCGCGGCCAAGGTTAGAATTGATCTCCACTCATAAGAGCGTCTAAGGCCGCTTTTGGTGGTTGGGGTTTGACAGAACTAGATAGTTTAGCAGGTGATTGTTGTAGCTTGGGTTGCTTCGGAGGATGTGGCTTGGCCTCTTGTTTGTTGACTAGCTTGGTTGGAGCTGCGGGTGTTGCACTACTATATACTTCTGAGGCCTTAAGGGCACAAGTTGGAGCGGGTTGAGGTAGCTTGTGAGTAGTGGACTGTAGTTTTTGTCGATAGCTTGGTTTAGGCTCTGCTAGCCTAGGCTTTTGGGGCTCTATGAGTTTTGCAGCCCGAGTCTCTCGTGGGGGCATGTGTGCCTCATTTGCCTTGATGCTTTGGGTGGTCAAGCTTGAAGGAAATGTTTGAGTAGTGCTCGTGGCCATCTTGGCTTTAGGTACCCATATCCATGTATTACCCTTGTAATAGCCTTGAGCTTGCAATAAGGTCTTACAGACCCATTGTAGCTTGATCGTTTGTCGATGTCGGTAGTTTCGTCTCAGCTTTCTAGGTTTCAAGGAAGGGTACTTAGCCTTGCGGGGTCGTGGGAGTCTGCTCCTAGGGGGCGGGCCTTGATGTTTAGGTATCCATTGAAGCTTTGGTTTGTAGGCCTCAGCTGTGATGCTAGTGATATGCTTGTTTTGAGGTTTAGCGGGGTTGTAAGGGGTTATGACCCCCCTCCTTAGACTTGACGGTGGGTTTCTCTACCGGTGGCTTTGGGACTTTGAAGGAGTCGTGTTGCCCTTGCTGAAAGCGGTGACTACATGCACGTTGCCTATAGCAAGGTAAATATGTTGGGACTCATAGTTGATGTTGCAATGAGCTTGCTTTTTAAATGTGCATCCTAACAGCGATTCCGTACTTGCATCTTTAGTGTTGGGCAACACATAAAAGATCATTGGTATGCTCTTAGACTCCATAGAGATGGCTACTTTTTGCACTTTCCCAAGAGTGCATATGATCGGCCCCCAAATGGGCTAAGTTTGGCATTAGTGGGCTGATATTGCAGTTTGCCAACTTAGGTCCAATGCTCGTGAGTTAGGACATTAAAGTCAGGCCCCTCATCGATTAATGTATTGAGGGTGGTCGTGTGCTTGGCAGTGACCGTCATGCTTAGGTAGACTGGTTCTACTGCTTCCTCAGCCTCATCTTCAATCTTGTAGCCACTCGTACATTGACAGGGGACTCTAGCATTGGAGGTTCATGTAATGGGTGTGTGGGAGGGTAGTACTTCTTGATGCGACTCCCATTGAGAAGAAGCTTATGCCCTCTCCTTCTAGGGTTTCGAGTTCCACATTACTAGTTTTGCTCTACTAATGCACAGACTCTGAAAGACCCTAGCCCTCTAAACTTCATTTTCTATTTATGACCATTTATTGAGTATTAGAGTACTAAGTCTCCCTTTTCGAAATATCATTACTTGACATGCTTATCGAACCAGCTTTTGCGTCTTGCCTTCTCACATATCAGGGCATGGGTGGCTAGAAGTCGAGTTTTCGATAGGCGTTTAAGCTCAATTAGGCGGTCTGTCCATGCTTCCTTTCCATCCCATATTTCTTGAAGAGAGATTCTCAGGCTAGGAACGAAGAACTCTATAGGTAGAATTCCTTCAGTCCCATAAGTTAACTTAAAGGGAGTTTGTCCTATAGCCGTTTTGTAGGCTATGGAGTAGACCCACAAAGTTGCCATCAATTTGTTATTCTAGTTGTTGTGCGAAGCAGTGACTACCTTGGTCAGGATGTTTACTAAGATTTTATTAGTAGACTCAGCCTGGCCATTCGCTTGAGGATAGTAAGGCAAAGACTTGCGATGGATGATGAGGAAGGTAGACAGGAGGTGAGCGATCACTTCATTAATGAAGTGCGTGCCTTGGTCACTAACTAGTTCGATGGGGCAATCGAATCGTGAGATTACCTGCTCCCATAAGAACTTGGCAGTGGTCCTAGTGTCATTCTTGCGAGTTGCTCGTGCTTCAATCCACTTCGTGGCGATGGATGATATGGCCAAGGCAATTGTTGCACATGATGAGGCTATGTTTATGCGAGTATTCTAGGTAATTTGGTATAAGCATAGTAGCCCTTGAAAATTGATTAGATGGAAAATAAAAAAACAAGTGTAGGAATCCCCCAACCCTTCTTATAGTTGATGAGCAAAAAGCCCTTCTCAATTGGGCGCTCAAAATGCAAGACATTGAGCAACTGATCTCTATAAGGTGCTTAAGATTGAAGCTTGCTAAATTCTATCAAATGTGTGAGACGACTTTTGCCAATAGTGCATATGCTAAGAAAGAGTTGGTGGGATGGATTTTAGAGGAGATATCCATGACTCACTTTTTCAGTGACTAAAAATTCAAAGAAGGCAAGGGCAATTAGTCTTCATCCAGAAGAGGTAAAGACATTCCATGATAACTTGCAATCCATGTACAATCTACATAATTTTCCTCCAAAGAACATTTGAAATGCATACGAAACAAGAGTGCAAGGTTGCAAGGACAAAGGTATGCATGTGTTGGCTTGAAAGGGTTCAAAATTTGTACATGGCATAACACCAAACAACTGAGAATGGCTCATGATTCCTTGTTCTATCAATGTTGTTGGAAAAGCCCTTCCATGTTATTACATTTTTAAAGGAAAGGGAGTTTATGCAAAATTACTTGATGGAAGGTGAAGATGGAGATGTTATATCAATGTAGAATAAAGTATAGTTGGGCAGCTATTTGGGGCATTGCTAGAACATTTCAAAAGTATGGTGCCCAATCCCCCATCCCACTTAAACCAACACTTGGTTGCTGTTGGCCATAGAAGCCATGCATGCCTTGAGGTGGTACAAAAGGCTCAAGAGTGGGGCATAGACATCATTTTACTACCCTCATACATCTTACAAGCTCCACTCATTAGATGAATTTGTTTTTAAGCCCTTTGAGGCTCCATACCTCAAATAATTTAACCTATCATCTAGCCTTACGCCAATGATAGGCAATATGCATGCCGTTTCCATCATTTGTAGTCACATACATGACATACAATAAACGGAGGCATCAGAATTGGGAGCTGTGCTTACAGAAGCTGATTGCGAAGTAGAGTCCTCATAAAGGCCTCATAAACCTTAGTCCTTGAGGTGAGGTTTGCTATATCCTACAGTCAAGAATGAAGGTGTTATCATTATTAGTGTGTAACTTGATGTTATTAGCATGGAGATGTTGCTTTTGATGTCATATCTTACTCTATTATGAGTGATTTATAAGGGATGGAGCATTAGATATTGGTTAGAGATGCAATATGTTACAAATAAATAGGATTGGTTTGTGGAGCCACACACACACACACACACACACACACACACACACACACACACACACACACACACACACACACACACACACACACACACACACACACACACACACACACACACACACACACACACACACACACACACACACACACACACACACACACACACACACACACACACACACACACACACACACACACACACACACACACACACACACACACACACACACACACACACTCACTCACTCTCTCTCTCTCTCTCTTTCTCTCTCTCTCTCTCTCTCTCTCTCTCTCGTGAAGATAATGGAATTAAATGACAATATTTTCATCAGACCATCAAGTTAGCTAAGAAAAATAGAATAAACACAAATCAAGCCAAAAGGCCTCTAAGACCATAACACAAATATCACACAGAAAGGACAGTTAGAGTGGAGTGAACAATATCTAGCCAAGGAGCAACAATGTCAAGAAGAACTAGGTTAGTTGAAACCATAGAGGAGATCTGCCACATAACAATAAACCATGAACATGGGCCACATGACCATGGATATTCGAGGAAAAATAAAAAATGAAGGCATTTTGAGTACGCCAAAAATGCCACAGAGCTATCCATATAAAGAAATGGAAAAGGCAAGAATGATCTGATTGCAAGGTGGACATTGAAGTCATCCTTCCCATAATCCATGAAACGAGTTGATATCCCGCTGAGTTATTAAGGACCACACACGGGAAACAAAACTCCAAATCTGTTGGACAATAAGGCAAGAAACAAAGAGTTGAAGCAATATCTCATCGCATGTAGTGGAAAATACATAGCGACAATGGGAGATCTTGCAAGCACGCAACACATCTGGGCCAGTTGGAAGACCCCCCAATAAGGAACCTCCATATGAAAACTTTACCTTGATAAGGAATCTTAGACTTCCACAGTTGGAAAATTATTTCTTGCCATGTTTTATTGGCCTTTCTGGTGACACATCTCTTGTGTAATGAATGAAGTTGAGAGGAGAGAGGAGAATGAGCTAATGAGAGAGAAAGAGAGAAGGAAGAAGAGAAAGAAAGATTAGAAAGAGGAGAGAGAGAGAGAGATAAAAGAGGGGAGAAAGGAGGAGGAAGCCATGGAAGCTTGAGATGAAGGTAAAGAGTATGTTCTTGATAATAATTGGATGCTCTAAACTAGGACTCTGACACCTTATATACCCTGATTAGTGTGATTGGGTGTCTAACCCCTAGTTTCCATATATCTTACCACTCGTTATAATCCATCCCCACTCTGAAAGTTTTTACCCTAAAAAACAAAAGACTACTAGAGGGGGCTGATAGATGGGCTTAAGGAGTGAGGTGCAAAGTACTACCTTGGGCCACATTACAATGAAAATGGGTGGGCAAAGACTAGGGACATCATGTTGTCCATTATAGGCCTGTTGAGGTAAAATTACCATAATTTTTGATAGGTTGCTCCAAATGGGGCATATAGCATGTGGAAATGGAGCTTATGACGTGCACTTTCAGCCCATGCAGGAAGCACATTGCTAAGATTTGGGCAAGTGTAAAATTCTTCCAAAATAGCATATAGTTTGCAGGTAGGGTGCGGTCAAAAGGGGCAATAAGTTGCTAGTCTTCAACCCATTGGGCACCTTGGAGGTGAGGAAATTCATTGACAAAGTGGCTGGGCCCTAGAAGGCTTCTTCCAAGGGTAGGCGCCTTGCCATTTGATGAGGTACTCCTTGATGGATCGAGGTCTTAAGTGTTCATCTTGTTGCCTAATGATTGCCTTAAGGATATACTGAATGATACCTTCTTCGTCTATGGGGGGAAGTTCTTACACATAGTCCACGAAAGTGCCAATGAAGGCCTTCAGTTGGCTGACATGAAACACATTGTGAATCTTGATGGTAGGGGGAAGCTCTAATCGGTCGATCAAATCACTAACTCTCTTAAGAATCTGGTATAGGGGCCATAGAAATGGTGGCCCAGCTTATTACTGCTGCCTCTTTGAAAGTGGAGTAATGGGATTTAGGCACTTTAAAGAGGACCAGATCCCCCTCTTGGAATTCCAAATGCCTTATTTTCTCATCAGCATAGAGTTTCATGTGAGTTTGTGCCTTTTGAAGATTCACCTTTGCATTGTTGAAGCAGGGTGGCCTGCATGCAGTTCATCTTAGCTTTGCTTTGAGGGTTGATCTTATCATTGAATAAGAATCTAGGAAGGCTACCTTATACCCATATAATGCCTCAAACGGGGAAACCCCAATGCTAGAGTGGGTGGAGTTGTTATATGGGAATTCGGCCAAGTGGAGCCACACATCCTAACTGTGTTGTATATCAAGGTTAAAGTGTTGCAAGTACATCTTGAGCCATTTATTTACTCTTTCGGTCTAGCCATCTATTTGGGGGTGGTATGTAGTGGATGGAGCAAGCTTGATGCCCATAGATGTGAAAAATTCTTGCCAAAAGTTGCTCATAAGCTTGGCACCCTGATCATGCACCAAGACTTGTGGTAATCGATGCAACTTGAAGACATACTCCATAAAGTGAGTGGCCACCTGAGAGGCAATGTATTATGTCTTAATAGGGATAAAGTGGGAAACTTTGGTGAGGCAATTAACTACCACGCATATACTGTCCCATCCTCTTTTTGTAATGGGGAGGCTCATGATGAAGTCCATGGTGATATGTGTCCATTTTCCTTTAGGAATAAAAGGGGGCTGCAAGAGGCTAGTGGGCCTAAGTGTGTTGTTCGGAACACATTTGGTCATAAAATCCTTGACATGCCTCCATAAGCCTTTCCAATGAAAGCTCTTGGCAATCCTATCATATGTTTTGGAAACACACAAGTGACCACCAACAGTGGGGTAAGAATGCATCTCTTTCACAATCTTCTGCGTGTGAAAGAAGAAGTGTAGGGGATGACAATCTTGCCGTAGGACCAAATAAGGCCATGCTTGAGTTGATATTGGGAGTTTTCAGCCATTATCCTATGATGTAATTTTTGGAATATGTGGTTGAAGCCCTCATCCGACAAATAAGCTTCTTGAAGATCCTCAATCTAATCACTATGCAACTCTGAAATGGAGGATACTCTGCATGCCCACATTCGAGAGAGTGAAGCAGCCACGATGTTATCTTTGCTCCATGTGTGAGAAATGTCAAAATCATAGTTTTGTAATGTCACCACCCATCTCCTTTGCTTAGGAGTCAAAGTAGACTAAGTAAGGAAGTATTGGGGGACTTGATAGTCGCTCTTTACTCGAAAGTGGCTATCATACAAATAGTGGTGCAATTTCTTAATAGCATGGAGGATGGCCAACATCTCCTAGTCATACACATTCATTTGCATCACCTTGTCATCAAGCCTATGGCTCTCAAAAGCAATCACACCATGCTCTTACAATAAGACCACACCAATACCCCTGCCATTGGCATCACATTGAATGGTAAACACCTTGGAGAAATTAGGGCATACATGGATGGGGATTGAAATAAGTATTTTCTTCAACTATTTAAAGCTATGATTAGTAGTGGCATTCCAAAATAATGATTCCTTTTTTAATCGATCAACCAAAGGTGTTGCAATGGTGGCATACTGTTTAATGAATCATCTATAAAATGAAGGAAACCATGTAATGAAGTAGTGGTGCATGGAGTGGACTTGTCCTTAACACATTGCACCTTCTTGGGGTTAGCTTATATGCCATTTTTGCTAACAATGTTTCCAAAGTACTCCATGGATGTCTACATAAAGATACACTTACTTTCCTCAGTAGAGAGTCGATGCTCTCTCAAGATATCAAACACCCTTCCGACATGCGCCAAGTGCTCCTCTTGTGACTTACTATAAATGAGGATGTCATAAAAGAAAATGAGCACAAACTTGAACAGGAAGTGGTGAATAATTATAATTTTATTCGTGAGTCTCTGAAATGTAGTGGGGGCATTAGTCAACCCAAAAGGCATCACTAGAAAATGATAAAACTCATGATTAGTCTTGAAAGTTGTTTTGATCTCATCACCCTCCCTCATACAAATCTGATGGTAGCCAAAGCGCAGATCGATCTTAGTGAAAAAACATGCTCCTTTCAACTTATCCAACAAGTCATCAATCGGTGGGATGGGATAGCGGTTCTTCATAGTGATTTTGTTCAAGTCTCTATAGTCAATGCACATGCGAAAAGAGCCATCTTTCTTCTTGACTGACAGGATGACAGATAATGCATAAGGGGAAGAACTTGATTCAATGAAACCCATCTCAAGTAACTCCTTGACTTGTTTTGCAACCTCTTTACATTCACACTTGGAGAGTCTATAAGGTGACTTGTCCACTAGCTTGGAATGGGGCTCTAAATCAAGTGGGTGGTCCACTTTCCTCTTAAGGGAAAGGGATGTAGGCATTTGAAATAAATCATTGTACTCCTTAAGTAAGGCATACAAGGCTGAATCCTTAGATAATTTGGAGGATGATCTAAATTTTCCTTATTCAAGTGCAAGACAAAGATCTATGAGCATTTCTCAAACTCTCGTTTGAGTTAGTTTGCTATAGTGAGCTCAAAAGCAACATTACCATGAACTCCCTCTAAGCAAATGAGCTGTCCATACATCATAAAATCCATGTAGAGCTAAGAGAAGTCCATAGAAAATTTTGGGGAGATTCAATTGATGATACCACTCATGTTTGATATTTAGTAGAATTGAGTAATGAAATGTATGATGATTCAACCATGCATGTTTGATATTTAGCACAATTGAGTAATATAGTGCATGATGATTTAGCATAATTGAGTCATGTAGTGTATAATGATGGTATAAGAAGTGGATATTCTCCTATTTCAAATAGTGAGAGGGCTAATAATAATATCTATTGGCAACAATCCGCACATGGATAACAGCATGTAAACATAGATGAATAGTATGGAAATTTATATGAATAGCATGCTAACACTTATGGACATCATCTTCTTGCATCAGTTTCTTATGGAAAAAAAAGATATGACTATGAGTGATAGCCATTTTATTCCCAACCCTCTAGACAAATCAATAGTTGAACTTGACAGTGATGATATGGACAAAATCTTGTTTAAGGCTATTAGAGCTATAAGATTAAATAGTGACCAGATAAGATAATTGCATGCTCACTGTTTATAGTATAGATGTGATGAACCAATGAGCTCCAATCACAAAGACATGTGTAGAGCAAATAATGCAAAAATATTCTTGGTAATTGAATATTCAGATGAAGATAGTCATGCTGAGGAAAATTTTGATACAGGTCAAGGGAAAGATAAAGAGTTTAAGGTTATAGCCTATGAAGTTTCTGATGAGGGGGACCATGACTATGGGTTTCTATGTGATTTGATTGCTTATGATTCTATGGATCCACAAGTTTATGCAAATCATTTCATGCATGCTGATACCTATGGCTTAGTGGTCATGAATTTAACGCATGGATAGGATAATACTTTCCCTTTTGACCCAAGAGGCTAAGGGTTGGATTTAACTCTCTACGCTGACTAGCATTACTTTGGAAATGATGCCCTTAACTTCAAGTACTTTGTGACAAAATCATGCCAATTAGCGGTCTTTACTTCACTATTTTGGGCTAGATTCAATGTTGAATTAATGATAAACATACGTGAGTCACATGGGTTGAAAGTACTTAAAGATATCTTCATCTAGAGCCATAGCATGTCTAATTCGGATCAACCAATCTCAAGTTATTGTAAATTTAGCTCAACATGGTCTGTAACAGACCAAGAGGGGCTCTTAGTTGCAAAATTTTGACCCAAGTTTTCCTTTTTATATTTTCAAATGGATGTAAATACATTTTACTTGATTGTCAACCCTTTAGTTATAATCCTTTAGTGAATCCTTGAAGATTAGGCCAGTTTTTTTTTCAGTCCATGTAGTGTGCTCTACCCTTTTCCACTTCTTGGACAATTGCAATAAGTCATATATTTGTTTTTTAGGATTAAAAAATTTGACTGGGAATGGAAGGTAAAGAGCCGGATTAGGGGCATATAATAGGTGTAAAGGATATATGTACATCATCATTTTTTGACAATAATACAACTTTGTCTTTCACCTCCCAACCTTCTCTCCTATCCTTTCATGGCTGTCAACAATATTTCTTCTTCTTTTCTATCTTTCTCTCTCTAATTCAAATTTTATCTCTCCTCTATACTCTTCTTCTCTCTTTTGTGAAGTCTCCTCTCTCCTCTTTCTCTCTCCTCTCAAGTCCCTTCATGACACAATTTCACTCTTTCCAATGTGACATAGACCCTACCAAAAGTTCCATTCATAAGATTTTCTTCTTCCCCAATCACAACTTCTCCAATTCCACCCATAAGTGGTTTTCTATCATGTAAAAAAGAGAGATAAAGATAACAATTTTGTAATAAGTAGGATATCGGCTTCCTCTGCTCCATCTCCCTAGATGCTTGGACTGTAGGAGCCCCAACACTCTACGCATTCAAGGCAATATTAATGGAAAGCATGTATTTATCCTTGTGGATAGTGGTAGTACACATAGTTTTGTCAATAAATCTACCATTAATCGTTTGAAATGCAATGCTATGGAATTACAACACCCCATGAAAGTTTAGGTGGCAAATGGTGAAGAAGAAATCTACACACATGTATATTCCAAAGTTTCCCTATGCTTGGATGACAATTATGTGGCATTAATTTATGTAATTGCATCAGACATGGGCCCCATTGATTTTGTCTTGGGTTGTGACTAGTTGAAACATTTGGATAAAGTTGATATGGACTTCTCTTAGCTCTACATGGGGTTTATGATGCATGGATAGCTCATCCTCTTTAGAGGGAGTTCATGATAATGATGGTTTTTGGCTAACTACAACAAAGAAACTCAAAAAGGGAGTTTAAGAAATGTTCACAGTTCTTTATCTAGCACTTGAATATGGAAATCTAGATTATTTCTCCAAAGTAACTTAGAATTCACCCTTGAAGGCTTTATGTGAGGAGTATAGTGATTTATTTTAGATGCCTACAGTCATTTTCCCTAAGAGACAAGTGAACCACCCACTTGATTTAGAGCCCCATTCCAAGTGAGTGAACAAGCCACCTTATAGAGTCTCTAAGTGTAAATGTGAAGAAGTTTGAAAAGCAAGTCAAAGTGTCATTTAAGATGGGGTTTATTGAATTAAGTTCATCCCCTTAAAAATCTCTAGTCCTACTAGTCAAGAAGAAAGTTAGATCTTTTCACATGTGCATTGACTATAAGGACTTAAACAAGATCATAGTTAAGAATTGATATCCCATCCCATGGATTGATGACTTGTTAGATGGCTTAAAAGGGACATGGTTCTTCGCTAAGATTGATCTACACTCTGGCTACCATTAGATACAGGGGAGGGTGATGAGGTCAAAACATATTTCAGGGGGCTAATCGTGGGCTTTATCATTTTCTAGTGATGCCTTTTGGATTGACTAACGCCCCTGCCACATTTCAGAGCCTCGTGAATAAAATCCTACAATCCTTCTTGTTCAAGTTTGTGTACATTTTCTTTGATGAAATTCTCATTTACAATAAATCACAAGCGGAGAATTTGGCACATGTCAAAAGGGTGTTTGATATCTTGAGAGAGCATAGGCTATTTGCTAAGGAAAGTAAGTGTATCTTCATGCATACATAAATGGAGTACTTGGGGCATATTGTTAGCAAGTATGACATTTAAGTTGAGTGTAAAAAGGTGCAATGTGTAAAGGACTGGCCCACACCATCCACCACTACTTCATTATGTGGTTTCCTTGGTCTCTCTTCATTGTAAAAATGCTTCATTAAGAATTATGCCACCATTGCAGCACCGAAGGAAATGCTTACTTTGGCCCCCATTCTAGTAGACCTTGATTTCTCTAAGGAGTATACCATTCAATGTGATGCTAGTGGCCGAGGTATTGGTTATGAGGTCTTTCTACAACAGCATGGTGTGATTACTTTTGAGAGCCATAAGCTTAATGACAAGGAGATGCAAATGAATGTTTATAACTAGAAGGTGTTGGCTATCCTCCATGCTATTAAGGAATGACACCAACACTTATATGGCATTTTCTTTAGAGTGAACAACAACCATCAAGTCCTCCAGTACTTCTTAACTTTGTCTACTTTGACTTTTAAGCAAAGGAGATGGGTGGAAACCTTGCAAAATGATGATTTTGACATCTCTCACACTAGGGGAAAAGATACCATAATGACCGATTTACTCTCACAAATGTGGGCATATAGAGTGTCTTCTATTTTAGAGTTACATAGTGATTGGATTGAGGAACTTCAAGAAGCTTATCTGTTGGATGAGGATTTCGGCCACATATTTCAAAAATTGCACCATGGAGTAATGGATGAAAACTCCCAATATCAGCTTAAACGTGGCATTATGTGGTCCCATGGCAAGATTATCATCCCCCACACTTTTCCCTTCACATGGAAGGTCATGGAAGAGATGTGTTCTTGCCCAATTGCTGGTCATTTGGGTATTTTCAAAACATATGATAGGATTTCCAAGACCTTTCATTGGAAAGGCCTATGGAGGGATGTTAAGGATTTTGTGACCAATTGTGTTCCATGCCAATAGAACAAGGATAGCATGCTTAGACCCACTGGTCTCTTGTAGCCCTTACCTATTCCTGTAGGGAAATGGACACATATAACTATGGATTTCATTACTTTCCTTCTCGTTACCAAGAACGGATGGAAAAGTATATACGTGATAGTCAATCACCTCACCAAGGTTGCCCACTTAGTCCCAACTAAGACCTAATACACAACCTTACAAATGAAGGTGGGGCCAACCTTGGACACACATGTCTTTGAGTACTTTAATGAAATACTCCAATAACTCTCCCATGTGGAACATATATCCTGTTCTCTTTTTATTATCTCTTATATTTTCTAATTTCATGCATCTCACTTTCCTTAGTCTATTATTAAAAAGCTTGCTGGGGAAGACTATCTGATTCTATAGAAAAAATCATTTACCTATGGAATTGAATACTGCCTCTGCTAAAAGTTACTCATGAACTTAGAGTCCTTTTCATGTATAATCACTTGTGGTACAATCCATGCAACTTCAAAATATGCTCCATGAACTAACTAGCCATTTGTGATGCAATAAACTACATCTTCATGGAAATTAAATGGACTGCCTAGGTGAGTCTATCCACCACCACATAGATAGTGTTCCTAACACCACTTGTTAAGGAGAGGACTAGGGAGGAGAGAGAAGAGTGAAAAATGAAGAGAGTGAGCCATGAAGTGGAAGCACGGAGTGGAAACAAGAGCTATGGTGGAAAGAGAGAGAGAGAGAGAGGATGTGGAAACTCCAATAATCATAATGTGTGACGAGCCTTTCCTTTATTCAAATGTCATTGAAAGAATAAAGAATGAAGTGATAGTGATGGACACTTGCCACCTACAATGTACAAATGTGTAAGTATGTGGGTACTGTTAGTGTAACTAATACACTGAGGGCTAGGCACACGCACCTTTACTCTCAACAACCTCCCACTTAAAGGAAATTGTGTCTCTAGTGAGGAGAGAACAAGAAAAAAGCGAGAAATCATAAATGTACATAAGTACAATAGGATGAGGAAAGGCGTCATCTTATCTAATACCTATCAACTTCCTAAGGAAGGCAAAACACTCTGTTGAGAGGCTTTTATGAGTAATTCTACAAGATTATGGTCAGTTGAGATCTTGACAAGCTCAATGGACTTGTCCTTAACAATGGTTCATATAAAGTAGTAACACACCTCAATGTGCTTCGTCTTCATATGGAAGATCAGATTCTTGACCAAGTGAATAGCACTCATAGAAAATCCAAATAATGTAGTGTAGGGACCACATTAGTAATGCCAATGTCTGCCACTAGATGGCCTAACCAAAGAGCCTCCTTGCAAGTCTTAGTGGCTGCAACATACTCTCTCATTGTAGTAGATAGGGTTGTGCATTTTTGCACCCTAGACATCCAAGAAATATCACCTCTAGCAAAAGTGAAAATATAGAAAGAGGTGGACTTCTTATTGTCTATATGTGATGCATACCGAGTTAATGTACCCCATGACACATGTATTCTAGCCACCATAACATATGCATATAGCTTATGTGCCCTTCAAGTACCTCATGATACCCTTGAGGGCATCCCAATACCGTCGGCCAGGTGTAGCCATATAGCATACCACAACTCCCACTGCAAATACTATATTAGGACAATTAGTTATCATGGCATATGTCAAATTGTCCATTGAGGATACATAAGAAATCTTGGCCATCTTGGCATTTTGCTAATCAAACTGTGTACAAGTGGTTTTACTAACCTTCACATGAGAAGATAAAGGACAACCAATAAGCTTAACATCTTGCAGATGAAACCACTCAAGGACCTTCTAGACGTACTCCTTTTGTGACAAGTAAAGGAGCCTCTTAGAGTGATCGTGTGTAATATGTATCCTAAGAATATGTGAGACTTGTTCCATGCCCTCCATCTCAAAGCTCTTCTTGAGCTAACCTTTCAAGGCATCCAACTCATCATGAGCACTCCCAGCAAATCAAAATAACATCCACATAGAGAATCAAAATCATAAGGATGCCATCATGATCCTTCTTTGTGCATAAACATGGATTCACATCACTGCAGGAATATCCCTCTGAATGCATAAAAGTATCAAACTTATGATACCATTCTCTAGGTGCCTACTTAAGGCCATAAAAGGCTCTTTCACAACCTACACACTAGGTGTTTCCTGCCACCAGGGTTTGCAAAGCCCTTAGGTTGCTCCATGTAAATCTCATCATGTAAGTCTCCATAAAGAAAAGATGTCTTGACATCCATTTGATAAAGTTCCAAGTCAAGGTGAGCAACCAAAGCCAGTACCAAGTGTAGGGTATTCATCTTCACAAACAAGAGAAAAGACTTCATCAAACTCCACACCATGTTCTTGTTTGAAGCCCTTAACAACCAATCTGGCCTTGTATCCCATTGGCTTGGGGCATCCAAGGATACTTTTCGACTTGTACACCCACTTGCATGGAAAAGTACACTTGCCATTAGGAAAATGAACCAAATCCCACTTATGATTTTTTTGTAGTGAGTCATACTTTGACTATATGGCCCTCTCCCAAGAGTGACTATTACCTCTATGCACGGCCTTATCATAAGTAAGAGACTCACCAGCATCTCTCACCATAACATAATCTATAGAGGGCTAAAATCATGTAGCTGTCATGTATCTCTAGTAGACCACCTCAAACTAGCTATGGAGCTTGTACATCCAATGGAGCCTCATGGACATGGTTGCTGTGAGCAGGTTGTCTAGCTAGCTGTACAATAGCAAGAGGCTCATCCTAAAATATCACCCTCTATACCTCAATAACATGCTTAGGCTACTTTTGCATTTTTTTCTCATAGAAAAGAACATCATAGCTATGGATAACCTTCCAAGCCTGTGGATCCTAGAGGCGATAGCCCATCTCACCTACATCCCCATAACCAAGACAGATGCATTTTTTAGACTTAGGGTCCAACTTATTGCACTTGTCCTTGGATAATGGAAGAAAGCCTCACAACCAAAGACACACAAATGAGCATATGAGGGAGATTTTCCATACCATACCTCCTCTATAATCTGATCGTCAATAGAAATACAAGTGGAACAATTTATCAAGTGTACAGTAGTAGTAATTGCCTTAGCCCAAAAGTATTATAGTAGGCTTGCTACGTGGCTAAGCATAATGCAAACTTGCTTGTGAATCGCCTTGTTCATGTGCTCAGATGTACCATTTTGGGATGAGGTGTACATAGCAGCAGTCAGCTGATGCTTAATACTCCTCTCTTCATAAAATTGCTCAAAGGCTAATCATTCCATTGTCTGCCCTTAGGTATTTTAGCCGATACCCAGATTGGTTCTCAACCAAAGCAAGCCAATGCTAAAATGTAGCCAAGACTTCTTATTTCTACTTAATAGCATATGCCCAAACCTTATGCGTATAGTCATCAATGAAAGTAACAAAATATTTCATGCTACCTAACAACTTGCAGGGTATGGGACCACATACATCCAAATGAACAAGAGCCAAAGGCTCACCCATATATGTCATATCAAATTTTTTATGCATATTGCATATCTTCTTGACATATAAATAATGATCACAAGACTCAAAATATTTATAGCCAAAGGTAGAAGATACTACAAACGAGTAATCATTTTCATTTCAAGGTGATGATTCCATAGAGATATATGTAGAACTGTATTTATTATCAAAATATGGTCAATATTAGACTTAGCATCATGTGCAATGGCAAGATATGCACGGGTAATCTTCTATGAAGAATTAACCTACATCATCTAAAGTGCCAATAGAGATAAGGCTCTTCGTGAGAGCCAGTGACATGATGTACATCATGAAGAGTAAACATGCAACTTGAACCAAACTACAGTTGGATATCACCAATACCAAACTAGAGTTGGACCAACTATCTGTAATTCCAGGTCATTACCAAATGGATAGATCCAAACATATTGTGATAGGAGTGAAACTACTCTCTATGAGGGGTCACATGAAAGGAAGCCCCTGAAACTATCAGCCAACACTGAGTATAACATGACACATCATCAGTTAGTTGTGAAGTATCAAGAGAAAAAGCTACAAGTATGAAATCATCATTATAATCAATCCGCACAACATTACTCTCTTCAATCTTAACACCTAACTTGCTAGGGACAATGCTGTGATTATCATTGTTGTCCTATACTTTATCCTTGTCCTTTTCATTGCATTTGTCTTCATTCATTTTATGGCATTACAATCGAATATGTATTGCTTTCCCACAATAATGACAAGTCAATGAGGATTGATGGCCACATGACTTAGTATGAGATAGTGGACGTGATCGAGAGCAAGACTATTGAGAGTGTCCCACAGCAGGTATTATCGCCCCTACCATTATTGCCTCTAGCTGTCAAAGCATGAGAGATGTAGGAAGCATCAACATTCTTTTTGTTCATCTCTTCAGTCCAGAGTGCACCCTCTACATCTTGCAATGGTACCCCATTAGTAGAGGCATGTTGGCACACATAGCATCATGAAATGTATCCCATGATTTAGGTAGTGTAACTAAGAGGAACAGGGGAAGTAGATTACCCTTGAATTCAATCCCCTGAAAAGACAAATGGATAATAATGGAATAAATCTCATTTAAGCGAGTTGACATAGAATTGCCCTTCTTCATACGAAGGTCCATGAGTTACATTAGCTAATACATTTGAGGAGCAAGACTTTGATGATCATAGACATTGCAAATCTTTTCCCATAAGTCCCATGTAGACTGGCCATCAGAGACAACATTATTGAACACTTACTTAGAGAGGGACAATATGATGGTGGACTTACATAGCTCATCTAATTCAGCCCAATCCTCTACATCAATAGGTTTGGGCTTGACACTCTTATGTTTGAAGGCCTAATCTGCATTTTCTACACTAAAACTTACAAGATTTGGGCCTTCCAATAGCTGTAGTTGGTGCCATCCATCATGTCAATATTAAAGATAGTACTATCACTCGAGCTAATAGCCATAATGAAGGCAAACAAGTGCACAAACTATCAAAGAAGACTATTGTAATTACTACAAACAACCCTAAGACCATTGCTAAATCAAGTTGAAAATAAGGGATATTGACCATAATGACTTGTTCACAAACTCAATGCAAAGAACTATCAAATCGAGCTGACTAGTCACATAAACAGTGTAGTAAAGTGCAATGATAACATGCTAAAAATGAAGTATAATAGTAAGAAATCAATGCCAATGATAGGCAATCACTGATATAAGATAAATTGCAAGTGCTAGGGAATAGCTTCAACTAGCAGTGAGTGAGTATGCAACTAGCAACAAGAACTATCAAAGAACCAGTGTATCAGATTGGGATACATCCCATAGGCATAACCATCATGGATAGAGTGGGTCTCACAGGTAACAGAAGAGACCAACTAAAGGTGCAATGGATTCATCAATGTAACAAAAGCTCAATACATTACCAACCAAGATGCATACATCACTAACAACATTGTGAGTGATAGAGATAGGTGCTAGCCCAAGAGGAATGTTAGGTCACTCCACTAAACATCAACTATGCACATAAAACATGACACGAGCATGTACATGTCACCAAGTCCCATAGTCTCACTAGAAGACCCTCAAGCTCAACTGCATGACAAAGGTTCAATGTAACATCCAAATGTCAAGTAGTGGCTCTCACTCAAACAAAAGTCTAATGCTAGACGAGTGAACAAAGCTCAAAATATAATGTAGAAGACATCCAAACATCTAAGATTCAAGTAGCATATATTCGAGAGCATCCAACCTACGTAACTTGCAAAGCTCTTACCTAGAGCATCAAATAGCCATACATAATAGTGAATGACAGACAATGTCAAGATTCAAAGCTCCATTCTTAACTCAAAAGCAAGCCAGAAGCATGACAAAGCATGTAACATGAACCATAAGCATTACTATAGCAATTGAAGTAGTCGATAAGCACTCGAGAAGCAATAGACATGTAATCCACTTACCAAATAAGCTTCAGGTGTGATTATTACAACAATGAAAAAATCTCTATAAAAATAGGAAAAAGAGTGCTCAAATTAGTCCCATAGCATTCCAATACAATGGCATAACATCTCCAAATGATACGTCACCAAATAGATATCACGAGAAGCATAAGTGACCTCCAGACAATGAGTGGAGTGCTGTTTTGAACAAACGATAGCAAAATTTTATAAATTGTGTGCCGATGGTGGCTGATCTCAAGAGCTTCAAATGAGATCTAACCCAATCCCAGAGTGTTGAATACATTGCCAAGTGAATGTCTAAGAATGCTCAAGGGCTCATGAGCTGGAGATAAGGAACATACATATCAAGGATGGGGGCAACAAATAGGTGCAATTCATGTTGAATTGTTGGCCACTCCTACTACCTCTATTGAGTGGAATGTGGCACTAAGAAAGCTTTAATAGGTCCCAGGGAAGCCCTAGAACAAGCCTCAGGTGACATGAAGAAGTCGAGAAGAAGGTAGAGCTCAATGCATACCTCGGGGTGAAGAATCCATGGGGTTGCCATTGAAATTATGAGACAAAGCTTTTCTCCACAAGATGAAGCAATGCTAGGTCAGGATCAAGCTCTTGAGGAAGATGGATTTGATACGAGTTGAAGGGAGTGAGCCCTAAAGTGGAAGCAAGGGAGCAAAAGCAAGAGCTATGGAGAGAGAGAGAGAGAGAGAGAGAGAGAGAGAGAGAGAGAGGATGTGATACCTCTAACAATCACAATGTGTGACCAGCCTTCCATTTATTCAAGTGTCATTGAAAGAATAAAGAATGAAGTGACAATGATGGGTGCCCGCCGCATGCAATGTACATGTGTGTGGGTATGCAGGTACTGTCAGTGTAACTAATACACAGGGGGCTAGGCATAAACACATTTACCCCCAACAAAAAAGAGAGAGAAAAGATAAGATAGAAAGACTAATGAGGGGAGAGAGAAAGACTAAAAATATAGGAGACAGATGAGAGAAGCTATGAGAATTGAGAGAAGAAGGTCAAGACCTTAAGCAGTGGCAAACTGTTTGGCAAGATACTGCACTTTAAAGGTTAATTTTGTATTTTTGCATTTATGTTAGAGAATTACCAGCATCTATCGAATGTTATCTTGACTTGAAGCAGATCCAGAGAATTAAGAGAGTTATTGACAAGATAACAACATGGGTTGTTGTAGAATGATGGTACTAAAGTAGGAGGAATTGGGATCCTAGATGAAGAGAAGTTTCCACCATTTGAAGAGGAATTTTGGGATGTTGTTATCTCTACTAGTACTGTTATAGTGTATCATTCCCCCACTACATCTATTGAATCTCCTGCAAGTGCTCTTGAAGGTGAAAATGAAGTGCCTAATTTGGATGATACCTCAACTCCTCCAGACCATGTAGCGAAAAGATTACAACATCTGGTGCTGGAAAATGCAGTGCTACTAAGGAGTAAAGTAATCACTATGAAGAAGTCTCTTAGTTTTGATCCATTGCCTCCATTAAAGAAGGAAAAGTTGAGAACCATGAATCCCAACCCACCACTCAATCCTAAGGTTAGGGCATCTAAGTTTTCGGGTAAGAAGAAAGAGGACCCAGACTATCATGTGGCACAATTTCAGACAAGGTGGGTTGCTAGCAGTTTTAAGAATATTTTTGGGGATCAAGTCAAATTATAGTAGTTTGTAGTAAGATTTAAAGGTAAGGCCATGGATTGGTATAGCGCCTATGATGTTGGACACTTTACTACATATGATGGCCTTAAAAATTCTTTTCTAAGTAGATTTAGAAAATATAAGACGACTACTACAAATGTGTTAAAGAACTTGAAGCAAATAAAACAAAAGACCATGTTGGCCCAGGACTATGCACATAAATTTAAGAACCTTGTGAACAAGTTGAATCAACAAGATAGGCCTTCTTTGGATTGACAATATTCATAATTTTTGTTAATGATTTGGATAAGCTATTGCAGGACCAATTGCTAATGTAGAAGTTGGAAATAATAACACCATAGATGCACTAGTTGAAGCTACACAATGGGTGGAACAAAGACTTGGCATGAGAAAATCTAAGAAGAAGAGTAAGCAAGAATTAGACTCTGATTTTGATCATTTTGATTGAGGGGATAGTAATGATGAAGAGATACCTCATTAGGTTGTTCTGAGTCGGATACAGAATCAAGTGACTTAGATGATAACCGGAGTAGATGGCATCAGAAGAGGCATGAACAGAAATCTAGGAAGGATAAGAGTTCTTCTAAGGATAAGAAGAAGGGGAGACAAAAAGAGGAAATGATAGACTTGGAAGAAAGTTTGGAGGATAAAATAAAGAAATAGTTGTTGGATATGGGAGTTATGAATACTTCCCAGAATGTGAAGTCATATAGCATATGTTAGAAGCTGGGCCATGAGGCTAGAGAATGCTGGTATAACCCAGTGGTACAAAATGTAAGATAACAAACAATATTGTCACAGCAGCATTGGTAAACCAAATTGCACCTGAGATGGCATAGTAGGCAAGGATTCAAAGGTTTTTGCAGGAAGGATCAACCACCTAAGCAATGGGGCAATGACCAGCCAAGGCTATGGAATCATGCCTAGTAGAGGCAATGAGAGCTTTACTATTACTATGCTAGGTAGGGACATACATCAGGACCTAATTGTGAGAGTTATGGGTACATCATAGGGCTGAAAGGGGAATGTAGACTGGAGAGCAGTAAGGAATGCAATCAGTTGGACTATCCCATGGACAACAACCACCATGGCAATAGTTGTTCTTGTTGAGATACCTACAGAAGTCACATCAGGCTAGGTAGCCAACAGCCGGAGCATCAAGTTAAAGAAGTTTTTCAGAAAGAGGTGTCAAGTAAGGGTGTTTTAAACATAATTAAGCATGGGTTAGAGTTGCAGATAGTAGGCTATGATTGCTCAAGCTGTATAGTTGTGGAAGAGTACTCGAGCTTGAATCTGTTGGTCCCGGCAATGGAACCAAAATGTGGGAGCTCTCACTCAACCACCAAGACCCACGGACCGCTTATTGCTTCAAGCATTCCAAGCGAACTCTCTTGGCTATCTCTCACCTAGCCGTCGTCGATCCTCTTGGGGTGTAGTGAGCTTACCTTGATGCTAAAATGAGTTGCCTCCTCTCTCACACAAGCTGGTAGCTCCATGATCCTAGATGCTACCTCAAGCATCCTCAATCCTCCTCCACCTCCAAGCTCCATCCACCATAGCCATGTGCGAGACAAGAGAAGAGAAGAGAAGAGAGAAGAGGAAATGGTGAAGAGCTTCACCCTCTTGATTCCTCACTTCCACACACTCACTCAATCCCTCACACTCTCACACTCCCTCCCTCAAGAGCACACACACAAGCAAGCTGAAGAGAAGAAGAGAATAAGAGAGAACTCTTGTTAGCTACACACCAAAGAATGAGCTTCCATTCACTTTTTGAACTTTATATATACAAACCCTAGAACCCCACGGACACCCATCCCTTTTTACATGACCGACCATTGTGGCAAGGTCCCTTTTTCTAATTCCCTCTTCTTGCTTCATGCCCTAAGCCTATACCCATCTATTCTTTTACAAATGGCACAAGAGGGAGCCTGGCGCTCTTTTACAAGAGTTTTTAGAGTTCTTGAGGTGTGTTTCCTTTAAAATTGCTCTTTTTGCTTTAAAGGCCACCTCTATGCCTTTGCTCTTTTTCCATTCTTTTTCTGCTTTTTACTTTATTTTTCCGCCATCTCGAATTGAGGTTAACATTACCCCCCATGGCATGTCGAGCTGTTTGTTGGGGAAGGGTAGGCAGTTCGCAAGTGGTTGGTCAGGTGATGGTAGGGCCACATGTGGACTGGGATGCTCTGGAAGCATGGGCAATGATGGTTGACGAAGAGCCAATGAGATGTCAAGTGGATGATGGGGCCTCTAAAGTTGGTGGTTTGTCACATTTTGCAGTATTTGAAAGGAGAAAGTGCGGTGCTCTACCTAAGGGGAGTGTCTGCCTTACTGTGTGGTGCATTGTGCTCATGCTAGTGGAATGGGGAGCTGGGTCTAACCACAGGTAGGCCTGGGTGATGTCCCACACTTGAGGATCCCGTTCGTGTGGTAGGGAGGTGCGGTGAGTGTAGCGTAGGGTGACAGGTCTAACCATAGGCGAGTGTTACCTCCCTGGTGTGTCTTGCCCTTGGGATGCCCTAAGCGTGAAGTGGGGGAAAAAAAGGGCTAGGGGGTTAGGAACAGGGCAGGAACAGGGCCAGCCGACCGAGGTCACCGGACACGCCTAACTTAAGGACCCCTAGGTGTAGGGATTGTGAGCCATGTGCCGCGACCTGCGTGCGGATACATTTTTCTTTCTTTCTTTCGTTCTTCTTTCTTCTTCTTCTTCTTCCTTTTTTTGTTTTTTTTTTTGGGTTGGGTTTAGTACTAGGGAATTGTTAGTCCTCGTCCTCAGGAGGGGGTGGTGAAGGAGATTTAATGGAATGGCTCAAAAATCTCCAGCTTTGCATGAAATTCTTAAGGTTTAAGCAAACCTGGAGGGCAGTTGTGGAGAGGAATGGATGGCTGCAACGAGTGAACTAGTTGTCGCTCATGTCTTCAAGAACAGCGAGGCAGAAAGAAGGGAGCAGGCTGGCTTGCATCATCATGTGGGTCATCGCGTAGCTATCGATTGCGTTAGGATAAAAAAAGAGCGGGGGAAGGCCGCGTTTGGCCGGGGTGGGGTCTTGCCTAAGTAGGATTTTTAGGAGCCTAAGATAGTTGCAAGTGGTGATGAAGGTGTGATCTAGGCAGAAGGAGAAATCAACGATAAAGCATGTCATGGTGGCATCTAAGCTATCGGAGGTGAAGGTGAGGGCCTGGGCTAAAGTGGTGGTACAGGGGTTATATATGACAGGGAAGTCATAACGGCCATGGGCATTTGCATCGAAGTCTACTCCTATTCGTTGAGGGTACGCCATGTAGGTAGGGTTGTTCCTCTCCGAAGGGAGAGTGTTACAGAAGACCATCCATGCAAATACGTTGTCGTCACAGATGCGCCTTTGCCATAGTGTTTGGCACTTGTATCCCGGCACTGATCGAGGCACTTCAAAAACTCTATTCTGCCAGTATTCCGCATCCTCGGTGCCCCAGAGGGTGGGATTCCTCTCTCTTTCCTTCAGCCACTGTTGGCTTATCCTGCTTTCCACATTGATCATCTCATCCACTATTTTAGTGGGAAGGACTCTGCGCAGGGCATTGGGGATAAGGAAGTTGAAGGTGAAGGGTTGCTTCTCCTTTTCTTGTCTCTCCCAGAGTATGAGCTCCGCATGAAAACTGGGAGGCATGTCATTTGGGCATGGTGGGAAGGGTACATACAGTTGGGCCATAGGGTTAGCCCTTAATCTTTGTCTGGCTTCTTCCACCAGTTTCCTCCTCTTCTCCCTTAGGGTGGTTTTCCTCTTCATAGATGCATCTGTTGGCTACCCTTGCCCTTCAAGATGAGGTGAAGCGGGTTGTGGAACCACTTCTTCTTTGAATCCGCCTAGGTCAATGTGAAGTTTTTCTTACTCCCTAGGTGCTCTTGCTATTGTACCTCTTCTACAAACCCTATAGCATCAATCTTCTGGGGGTTTAGGCTGGCTGATAGCAAATACCTATGTTGTTCCTCCAGGCTTAGCCCCACTGTAATGGGTTGGGAGGGCATGTGTAGCCTTGCTTGCAGGGCTTTGTGCGCTATGCTCAGTTTCTTTTTTACTGCCTCTAAGGACTCCCCTTCCTCCTGATGAGCGGCATCCATCAAGGTATTCATGAAGATTTGTTGTTGAGTACGGAAGGCCACTTGGGCTGCCTCTGCTCTGCCTTCTGCTAGGAATTTCTCTTTCTCCACAAGAGCTAGGCGATGCGCCAAGCTCTTCACTCTTTGCTCATTCTGGCTTGTCCACTCTTCAGCCCTCTTTTTCATTTCTTCCATGCCTTCTCCCTGTCTTTGCACCAAGGCCGTGAGCCTCCGCTCTACTGATCTTCCAATTCCCTGCTCATTCTCTCTTGCTCTTCTCCTTCGAGGCTTAGCCTTTCGGCCATTGTTTCCATTTCTTGATGGTGTTGCTCCTCTTCTTGTTTCCTTCCTTCCTCCCCTGCGGTAAACTCCTTCATGCCCTGTTCGTTCCGACCTATTTTTGCTTTGCTAGATCCTCCTGTTGCATGATCAGAAGCTTATATTCTTTTTGCATCTTCTCGAGCTCTTGATTTTCATCTATGAGCTATCGTTGCCAACTTTGCTCCTTTTCTTCTTTGGTCTTTAGTTCCCTTTTCAGGTCAAGAATTTCCTTTTGTTACGTAGCCATTTGCTTTGTCTTTTGGAGCTGGAAGGCCGCTATCGCTTCCCTTTCTGCCTCTAACTTGGCCACCGCGATCCTCCTTTCCTCCCTTGGCCTCTAACTGCGAGAGCAATTCATCAATGTATTCGTCACAATTTGTGAGTGGCGTCATAGTGGTGGGGATTGCGGTGTTTGAGGCTTCCATTTTTTGGCGTTTCAGCTCTTGCCTAGACTCGGCATTTGTAGTTGGCCTTTTGTGCTCGGTGGCTCTGCCCTCTCTGCTCCTTGTGCTAGTTCCTTATTGATAAAGTATTGCATCCATGCCACAAAATTGTTCACATAGGTGCTGGCCGGGATGGTTGGGGTGACAGTGGTGGCTTCACTGGTGGGCACCAGGGGGGCCAGAATGGAATGGATGGGGGCCTTACCCTTGCCTTCGATGACCATGGACGGCATGGTTTCGGGTACTTGAGCATGTGAGCTGGGTCTATCTTTCCTAGGCGAACTTAAAGTCCCTAGGCCATCGAGTCGGCTCTGTTGTTCTATGGACCGGCGAATTGCTTCGGCCATGCCTTCCTCCTCTTGTCTTCTCAACCTGCCTCCTCTTCCATAACTCTTCTTTCTCTCTCTTCTTCTATTTCCCTTGCTTCCTCGATCAACTTTTTAGCTTCTTCCTTCTCCTTCTTTTTCCACTTTGTCACCTCTCTCAGGGATTCCTTTTTGCTATTTCCAGATCTTCTTCTTCCTTTTTCCTGGCATCCTTATGTTTCTTCTTCTGAGTTGCATTCTTAGTGAACTCCTTTGTTTTCCTTCGTCTAGATTAGCCTCTCGCTCCTCTTTCTCTGTCTCGATTTCTATCCGATTGCTCGATTGCTCATTCTTTTGATGGGCCAGTGACTTGTCTGGGGTCTCATCTGCTCCTTTGTTTCCTTGTTGGGCCTCTTTCACAGCCTCCTGGATGATGGCCCTTAGTATGCTTCCATACTCGATGAAGGAGTCTTTTGAGAAAGGTTTCTTCCTCTCCGTATTCTTAGATGCGGGGGATTCTTCACCTTCTTGTTTGTTGCCCAGGGCTAGTGCTTTGGCTGCTTGGTCTATTGTTTTGCACACATAGCCATTCCAATCCACCTCATCTAGGGTGCGGGCTGCCACATTCTCCAGCAGAGGTACACTGATCCGGTGCATGAGGGAATTGTAGCATTGGCTAGAGAAAAGGGCGTGCACCAACTTTGCCTGCATGTGGATCTCATCATCAGGGATGTCTTGTATGCTGATGTCGTCGTTTGTCAAAACTTCTTGCCTCTTGATCTTTAGCAGAGCATACATATCCCTCTTACGTTTTTTTTTCTCTTACCTTTGATTCCAGCCCCAGTGCTTTCTCCACCAAGGCCTGGTTTAGTGGCACCTGCACTTGTCAGGCATTGTCCCCCCTTCCCATTGTCACCATTTCGCATTCTCGGTTGGGGTTGTACATTCTCAAGCACTCTACACACTTCATGTGCTCAAGTTCATGTGCAAACTTCTCTAGGTACTTGTGGAGGTTGCTATTCTCCTTGCGGCCTGCTCCTTGGCCACCATCTTCTCAAGGCTGTGAATGCTATGGAATTTTAGCTGACTATAAGCTCGATTTTCCAGGCTGATGCTGTACTGCGCTCTCTCTTCCTCTGCGAAGGGAAGTTGGTGGGCACGGTCTTGTTGCGACATCTCTCATTCCTATCATGGACCATACTTCCCATTAGTGCTATGATTAATATATATATAATAATTTACTGAAAATAAAGATTTTATGTTTGTTGAATGAAAACATTAAGATCCAATGCAGATTCTTCCCTTCAGACTTTCTATTTTTTATTTCAAAGGTTTTGTGACATTCCTCCTACATCACTAGTTTCTTATGTGTTTATTGCGTTTGCTTGATCTTGATTGGTTTTAATTTGATTCACCTTCACCTTACCCTCTCCCCTTCCAGATTGAGAAGAATCCTTCCTAGGATCGAAGGTTAGGAGATCAAGGGCATTCAACATTCAAATATAAGGGTTACTTGCGCATGAGCCAAGTATAGAATTCTAAATTATATTCCAATTGAGCCTTGCAGTCCAGAGTGAAGGGTCGGGTACTTACGTTAGTGATGTAAGTGAGGACATCCATTAGGAAATCGTCGAAATTGACGCGGCTAGCGATGTGGAGTTCTTCTTCGGTTAGGAGACGATCAAGATATTAGTGTCCTTTAACGTGCTCTTCCATGGGTTAGCCAAAAAGAGTGGTTAACACTCTATATGAGGTGGATGCGACATAGGTTGGGTCATACTTCGATCTCTTGATTGCGCAGTGCTACTCAGCGTTGGTCATGATTTGACATCCTTTGAGTTCCCACTACAATCGTAGAGTGTACCAGTTTCATAGAAATGGGAAGTTGGTGTCAGCTAACGCTTTCAACTCCCCGACTTCTTTGTCAGTGATGGAAGAAGTCACACGCTTATTGTAGGATGTAATGAGGCGCTGTTTGATGTCTTGTTCTCTTGATATCTCAGTGTGTAGCAACTTGGCAGCTGAGTAGGGTGTTTTGACAAATGCAAATTTGAATGTTTCCCAAGAACAAAACATTGTGCGAACTTCAGTCTAAAGGCTCTTGCAATAGGCCTAAGTCCAAGCGATCATAACTTAGAGCCAGCGACATGAATGTGGCATCTAAGCATCTAAGACAAGCAATAATGTCATCCCCTGTATCTTCGGCTAGGTCAGTGGCCAGAGTTAAGAATGATTTCCGCTCGTAAGAGGGTTTAAGGCCTGCAGGCGGCTAGGGTTTGATGGGGCTAAAGGGCTCGACGATAGATGGTGGTAGTTGCCTATGAAGTGGTGGTTGAGCCTCGTGGTTAAGCGTCGGAGTAGTAGCTGCTACGGATGGGTTGCTACACTCGGATTGGATTTGGCAAGTCTTATTGGCATTAGCAGGGGTTGAAAGGGGTAATGTTGTTTGGGGTTTGGGCCGATAGGCTTGCTCAACTTGCTCAACTCTTCTGGGCTTATGTGTGGGTGAGCTGGTAGGAGGCGGGTCCGGGAAGCACTACAACTTCTGGTTCTGAGGTTCTTTAGGGCTTGAGGTGATCAAGCTTGAGGGTGACGTGTGAGTGATGCCGTGGGCCATTCGGGCCTTAGGGATCCATAGCCAGGAATTTCCCTCATAGTAGCCTTGCATGTGCAAGAGGGCTTTAGGAACCCATCTTGGCTTAATTATGCTTTGATTTTTGTAACCGCGTCTCGACCTCTTGGGTTTAGAGTTTCTTGTGTTACGAGGACGTGGGCATCTACTCCTAGGCGGCGGTTTTAGTTCTTTAGGTCTCCATTGAAACTTAGGCTGTTGGGCCTTAACTTTTGCTACTGTGAGCGGCGGCGGCTCGTGAGACTCGGTGGATGGTGGTTGAGCACTACCCCCTCCGTAGACTTGACTGCGAGTATTTCTACCAGTGGCCTTGCAGACTTTAATGAGGTCTTGTAGCCCTTGCTGAAGGCTGTAACAATACTACGAACGTTGCTTATGGCGAGATGGATACACTGCAACTCATAATTGACATTGTAGTGAGTTTTCTTCTTGAAGGTTCGCCCTAGCAGCGACTCTGTGCCTGCGTCTTTAGTGTTTGGCAACACGTAAAAGATCATTGGTACAGTCTCCGACTTGATAGCAATATCGACTGTGCACTTGCTGAGAAGTGCGTCTGAGCAGTCCCCATATGGGCTTAATTTGGCATGAGTGGGTTGTAGTGGTGGTTTACCAAGTTGGGTCCAATGATCGTGAGTTAAGACATTGAAGTCAGCTCCCTTGTCGATCAAGGCATTGAAAGCACATGTTTGCTTGGCAGTGATCGTGATGTGGAGGTATGCCGGTTCTATGGCTTCCTCGTCCTCATCATCAATTTTTGTGATTGTGGCAACTCATACCTTGACAAGGGGTTCTAACATTGGTGGCTCATGCAACGGATGCGTGGGAGGGTAGTACTTCTTAATGCGATTGCCATTAAAGAAGCCTATACCCTCGCCGTCTAGAGTCTCGAGCTCAACATTGCCAGTTCTACTGATTGCATGAACTTTGAAAGGCCCAAGACCTCTAAACTTCATTTTCTGCTTGTGTCCTTTAACTGAATATAGGAGCACTAAGTCGCCCTATTCAAAGTCATGCTATTTGACATGCTTGTCAAACCAGCTCTTGCATTGTGCATTCTCGTATATGAGTGAATGAGTGGCTAGAAGGCGAGTTTTTGAGAGGCGTTCAAGTTAAACCAAGCGTTGCGTCCATGCCTCTTGCCCTTCCCATCGTTCTTGAAGTGCTAGTCTCAGGCTAGGAACAAAGAACTCTATTAGTAGAATCGCCTCAGCCCCATAGGTCAACCTAAAGGAAGTCTGACCGACAGCCATTTTATAAGTTGTATGGTAAACCCACAAGGCTGCCATCAGCTTGTTATCCCAGTCGCTGTGCGAAGCAGAGACTACTTTGGTCATGACATTTACGAGGATCTTATTTGTGGATTTTGCTTGTCCGTTTGCCTAAGGGTAGTATGGAGAGGATTTGCGATGGATGATTAGAAAGGTGGATAGAAGATGCACTATCACTTCATTGATGAAGTGTGTGCCCTGGTCATTAACTAGTTCGATGGGGCAGCCGAATCGTGGGATCACCTGCTCCCATAAGAACTTGGCAGTCATTCTAGCATCATTCTTTTGTATTGCTCTCGCTTTCGTCCATTTCGTTAGGTAGTCCGTGGCTACAATGATATATTTGGCCTGTGAATATACTGTGCCGCAGGACTAATGGGTCCTATGAAGTCGATCCCCCATTTTTTGAAGGGTTATCGTGCAATGATTAGGGTCAACTCCATTTGATCCTTGCGAATCGGAACCTTTGTCCCGCTGACACTCATCACAATGCTTGAAAAATCGTGTTGCGTCGTGAAAAAGCATGGGCCACCACATTTGAGATTGCAACACCTTGCGGACTGTGGTGTCTCAGCAATTTTGTTGTTCGCCTCTGTGAGCACATTGTGCATCTCATGCTTGCATATGCATCTACGCAAGGACCCGTCTTGCCCTAACCTATATAGTTGACCTACTATTAACTGATAGGGTTGGATTTTGAGGATAAGCTGCCTAAGTCAGGCCTTTTCTATCGGTCGTTTAGGCAATCCGTGCTTCAGCACATGGACGATATCATCTACCTAGTATGGCATTAGATCAACCTTGAATAAATCTCTCTTTCTAGAAAGGTTAACGTCTGGCAATTCATCAGCAATGCCTTGTCCAACAGCCTCTCTCGTGGGGATGCCTGACATGCGGTCAGCCATGTAGTGCTGTTTTCCCTTCCATACAACCATGGAGAAGTCAAATTCTAAAAGCAGAAGGAGCCATCGAGCTATGCGTCCTGTAGCGTAGGTTTTGTTCACTAGATACATCAAGGCTTGATGGTCCTCAAAGAAAGTAAACGGCATAGCCAAAAGATAATGTTGAAACTTCTTTATAGCAAATATCATGGCTAAACCCTCTTTCTTAGTTGTTGAGTAGTTCATTTTAGTCTCTGCGAGTTGTCTGCTAGCAAAGCTCACTGGATAATCGAGGTTGTGTTCACCAGCAGGTTGGCACAGCACTGCCCCCACA
Organism: Lygodium microphyllum; assembly: GCF_053477565.2. Classification (NCBI taxonomy): domain Eukaryota; kingdom Viridiplantae; phylum Streptophyta; class Polypodiopsida; order Schizaeales; family Lygodiaceae; genus Lygodium; species Lygodium microphyllum. Next base: position 60,712,123 of record NC_141150.1, read on the forward strand.
GTGAATTTCAAAGCATCAATATGCACGTGGAAGGTAATGGTCCAATCTAGGGCATGTAGGATCGGTGTAGTAGTCAGAGCCTTTTTCAATTTCTCATATGCTTGTTGACATGCTTCAGTCCATTCGAAGATGATCAACAGCTTGTACAAAGGTCTGGCAATCAATGTATAGTTCAACACAAATTGTTGATAGTATTCCATATGGCCTAAGAAGCATTGAACTCCTTTATAGTTGATTAGGGGTGAAAGATCAACAATAACCCTGACTTTCGAGAAATCAGTGGCAATGCCGTTCTTTGACACCACATGCCCTAGGATGCATCCATGTTTCACCCAGAACTGGCACTTTAAGGGGTTCAGGAACACACAAGTCATCCACAAAGACCTCCAATTCCTTGCAAAGAATGTCTTTAAATATGGTGCACATGAGGTGTTGAAAAGTGGCTAGGGCATTAGTCAACCTGAAGGGCATGACTATGTAAGCAAAGACTCCCCACTCAGTGGCAAAGGCAGTTTTATGCTTATCGGGAGGATGCACTTGCACCTGATTGTATCCGGAGAAATCGTCTAGAAAGCTGTAGGCCTCTTTGCCCACCACTCTTTCAAGCATGTGCTCGGTGTACGGCAATGGGTAGTTGTCTCTCTTAGTGGCAGTATTCACCCTCTTGTAATTGATGCACACTCTAATCTTTCCATTTTTCTTCATCACTATGACTATGGGCGACACCCAGTCAGTGTGCTCAATTTCGTAAATGAATCCTACTCTCATCAGCTTTTCAATCTCCTCTCTGACTGCATGAGCGTGTTTTGGATTCATCGGGTACAGTTGTTGCTTGACCAGCGTTGTGTCTGGCGTCATGGGTATGTTATGAGTCACTACACTCGGATATACCCCCTTAAGCTCTTCTAAGGACCAAGCGAAGACGTCCATATACTCTCACAAGAGAGCAACAAGACTCGTCTCCTCTTCCTCAGTCAAGTCATCGGCAATTAAGACCAGTCGAGGTGTCTCCCCCTCCTGTGCTAGGTTCACCTCCTTGACCTTGGCTGGTCCCTTGATGGGTTCACTTGTTTGCCCTTGGCGTTTGGCGACCAAAAGGATTACTACCATATCACCCTTCTTGAATTTTGTAAATCTCTTCAGGAGATCCTGAGGCTTTCTTTGCTCTTCTCTTTGCATGTCCCTAGGCTTTTTTGCCATTTCTTCCTTCAACCGTCTGTGCCTTAGGTGGACGGGTAGGTCCCCCTTGGTGCATCTAGTCTTGGATGGTCTAGGCATTTCTGGGTTGCTATCTGAACTCACTTCTGACTCAGAATCGAACTCACCATTTTCATTAGAAGAGGTGGTTTCTCCTGGCGATCGCAGCTTAGAGGGTGACTCTGTTCTAAGCACTGGTGTCGTACCTGGTTGGGTTAGGCCTGCTTATTCAAAATCTATGGTTCTTGTTTGTTGTAACCATGCGCGGTCACAATCCATGTGCATGACCCCTCATTCTATCTTGAAGACACCCTTTTTCTGTGGCTTGGAGTCCACTCGTATCTGTTCTATTTCTCGTCCCTCAGTGTCATCTTCCACCGTGTCTATGTCACCCTTACTTTCGTCACTGAAAGAATGATAGTCTTCGTACTCGTCATTGGAGTCATCTTCGTCCGACTGCTCATCGTCTCCTAGATTTTGGTATATCTCTTGTCTCTTATCAGAGACTAGGGCCCAATTGTACATGAGGTTTAAGTCATGCACCCTGGTCCATTGCCACCTTGGTTTGTCTAACAGATCTTGGAGTGGCTTGACGTTTGCTGCTGGATTGCCAGCTAGCTTGCCAGTCAAATACTCCAGAATCTCTTGGAGTTCCTTCTTGTTATTTGGCACTTGGAATGTGATAGGTTTAGGTTGCCAACAAAGGGTTCCTGCCATCATGCAGATTGGTATGGAGGGTGTGTCTTTTGACCTGCCAACTATCTTGATGACTTGCTCGTATGCCTCTTGATCTGAGAATGGCAAGTCAATCGTAGCAAGGACATGCATCCAGTCTCGCTCATCCTCTGGGCATGGGATATACTTGGTCAAGGGCCCATAGGACTTCTTGACCTGAGTGTTACCTTTAAGCATCATGAAGATGGCATCCAAGTCGACTGGCGAGGTCTTCCACGTGTCCATCTCTACCCTCACAGCTTCCATTCTATTGCCAAGGAAGATTAAGTCGTTACCCCAATCTTTGATGACTCTGGCATTGCCTATCCAGGGTCGGCCTAATAGGATATCGTAGTCCACTCCCTTCATGACTATAAAGTCAACTAAGAATTGGACGCCTGCGATTTTCACCGGCCAATTTTTTAGTACCCCGGATGGTTTCACTCTCATACCATTTGCTAGTGTGACATTGAACCTAGTGGTCTTGACAAGTGGCTTTCCCCACGTCTGAAGCACTGCGTGGCTTAGTACACTAACCCCCGCTCCTGTGTCTAGAATCCCCTTCCTAGTTGTGTCGCCTAGGGCTAAGACACGTAAGACCACATGCATCTCGGTGCCTTCCCAGAAAGCATTAACGTGCAAGGACTTAGGCATAGAGTGCAGCATCAGGCTCGGTATTTGTGTGTCTGCATCATGGTCATGCAAGTCTGCAACAGCTTGCTCTCGTGATCCTTCAATCCACTGCTTCAGGTGGTCTTGCCATAGGGTGGAATGTTGCTTAAGCAGGTCTCCCAGGCTCAGTGTCACAAGGGTGGTCACTAGTGTGGTAATGAGGTCATTGGCTGCTCGTCTTTCTCCTATTCTAGATTGCCTGTCCAATGGCCGTGACTAGTTTGTTGGCCTGTAGCGTCAAGGCTTTGCCTAAACGGTACCACTTGCGGCACAATCGCATCTCTCGATTTTGGTCAAGGGGGCAAGACTGGCATGCTTATGCTGGAGAGATCTTTGATCTCGTCCTCTAGGATGGGCTCAGCATCTTTTAGGTGCTCTTGGGTCTCTTTTACCCATTCTTGCACTTTCTCGATAACCTCTAGTTGGCACTTCAGATGCGGGTACTCCCTTACCTTAGCACTTCCCTTTTCGGCCATCTTAGGAGCTGAGATTTCTACCTCCGCATTAGTGACCTTCTTTCTAGCAAGCAAAGTAGTAGCACTCTCGATTTTCAGCATGATCTTAGCTTCGGGTTTCTTCTTTCTCCGTCTACGACTCTTCTTCCCAATCGAGGTTGCTAGGACTTGGCAACGATATGCCGGCCTGCTTCATCTGTGCTTGGGTCATGACATGCAATGGGACAGATGTGGCCTCCCCATCGAGGAACTCGATGCCAAATAGCCCCAATGGGAAAGATGGCACGTTGGCTAAACTTGAGGATGGTTTTCCCTTGGGATAGTTAATGAAGAGATGTGTAACGTGTTCGCTTGTCCGCTTGTGGGACACGTCTTAGTAGCCCATTGGGAAGGGGGTATAGAAAGCTCCGCCTGGCACTCGTAAGGAATGTCACAGGGTTTACAATCTAGGTTTTCCCGAGTCTGCCCTAAGCGGAAGTGTCCAGCCGTTCCCACTTAGGATCGACTTGAAGTCAGGGTTCCTTTCCTATCAGCAAGGTCTTTAGAAAGTAGCTAGCGTCGAGCTCCAGATGAACCACTTTGCGTAGGAACAACAGAGTCGAAGCGGATTCATGCTGCACTTGGTTCATGGAGAATGGGAAACGAGAGGGATGCAAAGCTCAACCTCTTTTCCATAAGGCTTAGTCCCATTCCTTTCCCCTAAAACAACATAAATTGGGATTCTAACTCTAGTGATGCTAGGTCTTCATAGTCTCGCTATCTCATCTTCTGAGAAAAGTTCCCAGCTAACCAAGACCACCCTTCTGTAGGATGGACCAAGTCACGTCCACCGCACTTTCCTCAGTTTGCTTAGTTATCTAATTATCTACCACATTACGTTTGACATGCAAAAGCAGCTTCCTTAATTAATCAATTTAATCACTGGTTCCTTCATGTAACTTAGGCATTGACACCAAAGCAATGTCAAGCAAGTTTCTTTTTCTCAAATATCTATTCTTTATTTATCATAATCCCAGAGTACATCAAGTATCATGCCCGAAGGCTATTCCAGCAATCCACAGGATTGCTGCTCCAAGTTCCACCCGTAGACTAGTACACGGGTCTCGAGATCCCATCTTGAGTCACGTCGGCCTCTTGTGTGGGATCCGGAGGCAAGGAATTTACAGCCAGAGCCTCCCGTGGCACCCAAGCGTTCTCCCGCTCCAAGCAGCACCCACGGAGAGACCTCTCGCGGCGGGTTAGGTCCATATACCTGGTGCGACTAACAACCCCCTTGGATAGGGCCATGCACACAGTCGGAGGTAATTGTTCTTGCCTCTCCCTCCAAGATTTTAACCTGAAGCATTCAGTGTTTTTCCTTGAATTAGTTCCTTGAGTAAAGGAGATCAAATAATGTACCTAACTGTACAATCACGAACATTTCAGAGGCCGTTTGTACGACCAACTGCTAAGGTGTGACTCCTTTTTCCCGGATGCTCCCAGCATTCGATCCTAGATTGTTCGTGACTTGGCGAGATCCCAATAATCTCAAACAAGATCATGCAAGCAAATGTTCTTGGTAAGTTAACTTATTTTGACTTACTCTTCCCCTTGGGTTTTACCTTATGGTATCTTCACCCTAACTCAAAGCATTAACTAGTCAACCAAGGCAACGGACATGCCTTATTCACAACCCAACCAAGGGTCTTTTATTCATCCAGTTCTTTACTCATCTCCCTCCAGCTAAGTTCAGTTAACACACTTGGCAATGCAAGACTCTTCATCTAGGCCTTCAGGATATAGTCTAGATGCATGCGTCCCTTCCATCCCTCTTAGTGCGGTACTATGCAGAATTTTCCAATCAAACTTACCCATCATGCACATGGTGCGTTTAATATATTAGTACATCCTAAACGACCTTTAAATCTCTTCATACCTGGCAGTGAATACTTATTCCTAATGCACCGGATCTCATGTGACTTGCGTATATGAAAGTCTAGGTTTCTATCCATTGGTACAATTGCATCCTATGAACGGAAACTAACATTTCATGTGTTTATTTTAATCATGATTGCGAAGCATGAATTCTAGATGACTATTCATGCACTGAACTGGATTAAAAACTATTATTTTATGTGAAATAATGTGAAAACATTATCATTCTATGTGTGTAAAAGCTATCATTCTATGCATATAAACTTATGGAACTCCATGCTTTACCATTTCATGCATGCAACCTATCACTTGGAGTAAAAAAGATCCTAAGGCTCATTCTTGTCCCATGCATGTAAATACCCCTTTATTTCTTCTTCTTGAAATAATACAGAATATGCTTAACCAAAATTAATTATAAAGCCTAGAATATCAAAAGGAACTGGGTTTGATTCGTGATCGTAGGGGCATTTGTTGCATTGGTCGCTCCGGTCGCCTCTCTCGCATTACAGGTACCATTGGTAGCTCTAGCACTTACACTTCCCGCAACTCTCTTTTTGGGAGCCATTTATCATGCGGAATTTGGATAGTCCTGACCTTAACGGGCCTTCAAGTTGACAGGCTTGGGAAAGGAAAGGTCGTGAGTAAGGTGACGTTCATCGATGAGGGGGGCTTGAAAAGTGGCTCCTCGAACATGGCTCCTCAAACATGCCCTCGACACCTTCTCCATTCACCAACTCTCTCTCTCTCTCTCTCTCTCTCTCTCTCTCTCTCTTCTTCTTCTTCTTCTCCTCTTCTCCTTCTCTCTCTCTCCCTCTTCTTCTTCCTTTCTTCTCTCCTTCTTCTACTCTCTCTGTCCCTCTTCTTCTTCTTCTTCTCTTCTTCTCCTCCTCCTCCTACTCTCCCACTCCCTCCTCTTCTTCTCCTTCCCTACCTTCCTCCTTCTTCCTCTTCTTCTTCTCCTTCTCTCTTCTCTCCTTCCTCCTCTTCTTGTTCTTATTCTTGTTCTTGTTCTTGTTTTTCTTCTCTGTTCTCTCTCTCTCTCTCTCTCTCTCTCTCTCTCTCTCTCTCTCTCTCTCTCTCTCTCTCTCTCTCTCTCTATGTGTTCACGGTGGGGGGTTTCTCCGCCTAACGAATGAGGAGGGGAGAGGTTTCTGAAGGAAGCCCCTAGGGGGGGTTGCTGCTACTGTCGCAAACGAAGGGCGGGGAGGGTGACGATGCACGAGGGGGGGAGGACCTACAGTTCTGAACGCTAGGGAGGAGGGGGGAGTCTCCTTATATGGTGGGGGGGGGGGGAGACGGCTGCCACCCCTCCCACATGGGGGTTTGCATGCCCCCCTAACACACACTTCACTCCCTCTCTCTCTCTCCCCAAGGTACTGTCGGCGGGGAGAGAGAGAGGGATAAAAAAATTTACATTGAAGTAATTAAAAAGAAAAAAGAAAAAATGGGGGGGTATATTACATCCTCTCCCTCTTAGAGGAATCGAGATATCCTCATCTCGAGAAGACCCGGGCCGGGGGTATTGTTGATTGAGGGTATTTTCATCCATCCAGGTGGCATCCTCTTCGGGATAATCTTTCCACCGAATGAGGTATTCTCTCAAGGTCCTTAACCTCAAATGCCTCTCCTTAACATCCAGGATTCTATTAGGCCATAGTTCAAGGACTTCTTGGTTAGCATTACAATTTGCTGGTCATCAAGTACGTGATTCAGATTAGGTAGATACTTTTTCAATAGGCTAACATGGAATACATTATGAATCTTTAGAGTTGCGGGCAGTTGTAGTTTGTAAGCATTAGGTCCTAGGCACCGAGTGATCTTGTAAGGTCCACAATACCTTGGACTTAGCTTCTTGTACTCCCCCAAGGACAGTGAACTCTTTTTAGGGCGTACGTGGATGAAGACCATATCACCTTCGACGAAGGATCTGTCTTGCTGTTTCAAGTCAACGTAAGCCTTCTGTCTATCCTTAGCAACTTAGATGTCTTGCCTTATTGATTTGATTTGATCGTCCATGTCTTCCAGCATCTGTCTTGAAGCTTCTACCCTCAAAGTTGGGTCTGAGAAGTTCAAAGGGATACGACAATCATGCCCATACAATGCTTGGAAAGGGGTCATCTGGATACTGTGTTGGTAAGAAGCATTGTAGGCAAACTCAACCAGCGCGGTAAGTATTGAATCCACTTTTTGGGTTCGCGATAGCAGTATGCTCTAAGCATATCTTCAATGACTTGATTGACTTGTTCTGTTTGACCATAAGTTTGGGGATGGTAAGCTGTACTGAAATAGAGTTGAGTTCCAATAGCCTCAAAGATAGCCCTCTAGAAGTGTGATGTGAAGAGAGAGTCTCGATCACTAACGATTCTTCTGGGTAACCCATGTAGTTTGAATATGTCCTTGATGAATAAACTTGTGATGTCTGATGCTTTATAGTTTGTCTTGACAGGGATGAGATGTGCGACCTTGGAGAGCATATCTACTACAACCATAATAGAGTTGTATCCTCCTTGAACTTGGGGTAGGCCAACAATGAAGTCCATACTAATGAATTCCTATTTCATTTGGGGAATGTCAAGTGGTTGCAATTTCCCAGGCATTTTAACATGTTTTGTCTTAATGCATTGACAAGACAAACATTCCGTGACATATTTGAGAACATCGCCCTTGAGCCTTTCCCAATAATAGATCTTTTTGACCGCATTAAGGGTCTTGGCATAACCAGTATGTCCTGAGAAAGGGGAGTCATGGGCTTCCCACAGTATCTTTTGCTTGAGAGTTTGGCCTGTAGGGATACATAATCTTGTCCTAAAGTAGACAAGTCCACTACTGACAGAGAATTCTTGATACTTCATCTTTAGCTTCGGGTCTTGATCCTTGATGGGGATCTCCCTTAGCATTTTCTGATAGACTGGGTCATGATATGCCCCTTCTTTTGCTAGCTCAAGAATCGGGTTGTTTGGGATTGATACCTTTGTGGCTAGAGATCTTGCCGTTGATGGACCTTGCAAAATAAGAGAGTTTAGAAATGCCTTGCGACTGATTGCATCGGCAATGACATTCTCTTTTCCAGGCCTATATTTGATTTCAAAATCATATTCTTCCAGCACTTTGATCCATCCACGTTGCCTCATATTGAGCTCATTCTGAGTGAAAATCCATTTAAGACTCTTATAGTCTGTTACTAAGGAAAATTTGTTACCTAGCAAGTAATGCCTCCAAAGTTTGAGAGCATGGATGACAGCCAGTAGCTCCAGATCGTGGGTAGCATAATTCCTTTCATGGCTCTTCAATTTTCTTGGAGAATATGCTACGAATGACCTTCTTGCATAAGTACACATCCTAAAGCAAGTGCACTAGTATCAATTACCACTTCAAACTCCTTACTAAGATCAGGAAGTTTCAGGATGGGTGCTGATTCTAAGCTTTGCTTTAGTTTGCCAAAGCTGGTCTGTTCAGCAGCAGGTGACCATACAATTGCTACTTGCTTCTTTAGTAGATCAGTCTCAGAGGTGTTGCAATCAAAGCATAATCTTTGATGAAAATCCTGTACCATCCTGTCAACCCAAGAAAACTATGTATTTCTTTGACAGAAGTTAGTGTTGGCCATTCCAGAATGTCTTTGACCTTAGGTGGATCTACTGAAATTCCTCCCGTTGATACAATGAATCCCAAATATTCAACCTATCGCTTGAAAAATGCGCACTTCTTCTTCTTGGCATAAAGCTTGTGTGTTCTCATTGTTTCAAGAACATTGCAAAGCTGGGGTTCATGATCCTTTTCCTATTTTGAGTAGACTAGGGTATCGTCAAAGAAGACGAGTATGAAGTCATCAAGATAGGGTCTAAAGATATCTTGCATTAACTTGTTGAAGGTAGCAGGAGCATTCGTTAGCCAGAATGACATCACTAGGAATTCGAAGTGTCCATACCTTGTAATAAATGTAGTCTTCGGGATATTCATCTTCTTTGATCCTTATCTAATAATATCCAGATCTAAGATCTATCTTAGAGAAGATGTTCGCTCCTTGAAGACGGTCAAGTAATTCATCTATTCTTTGAATGGGGTATTTATTTTTGATGGTCGATTGATTCAACCCTCTGTAATCAATGCATAGACGAAGCGTTCCATCTTTCTTCTTTTGAAACAACACTGGAGCTCCCCATGGTGAACTGCTAGGATAGATGTAGCCTTGGTCTAATAGTTGCTTGAGTTGCTTTTTCAGTTTGATAGCTTTTGGAATGGACATCTTATATGGCCTCTTTGCGACTGGTGCAGCTCCTGGCTTGATTTCATGGTTGACTTTCCTTTGAGGAGGAAGTTTTGTAAGATCTTAAGGAAATAAGTCTACGTATTCCTTTAACCATGAAGGTTGTTTCCCAGATTCTTGATTCTGATCTAGCTTATTCAATTTAATCAAATAGACAGGTAGGCCCTTTTTAACACCTTTTATTATCCGTGTTGCTTTTGCCAACTGTATTTTTGGCTTACCAGCCTCACCTTGAGTCGTGACTAGTTCCTGTTAAGAATTTCCGAAGGAGACTTGGCCCTTCCCACAGTGGATGTGGGCATCATTGGGTAATAGCCAATCCATTCCGAGTAAACATTCGTGGACACCTAGGTTCATTACCCTGAATCTCACCGAAGTTGGCTTCCCACCCAGTAGGAATTTCACCTTAGTAGTTTGCCTAGTACAAGTGACCTCACGACCATTTGCTAATTCCATAAGTAAAGTAGGTGCATCTATTGTGGCTATCCCTAATCTTTTTGCACAGATTGGTGAAATGAAGGAATGCGTACTGCCACAGTCAATCAGGGTTTTGAAGCTTTTACCTTGATAATATGATGGAGTTTGATTCACCGAGAATTGGCGATTTGGACCCTTCTTTTGAAGAGCGGCGTGAACCATTGCACTCTCAATGTCAGCATCCATGGATGGATCTTCATCATCATCTAGTTCCTTGTTGGAAACACTGGAGGTTCTCCCTCTGGCCATAACGGTGGTTCCTTGGCCATGAGCGGCTCTATTTTGACCTTGGAATTTCCCTTGGTGATGTCCTTTGCTAAGCTTGGGACACTCCCTCTTGAAGTGTCCGGGCTCGTTGTAATGGAAACAATGTGGGTTGCGATCATTGCTTTGTGTAGGAACAAAGTTGTTGACAGCATTGACCCTAGCTTTCTTTCTTTGGCCTTGATTCTGACCCTCCGCTCTCTTAGTCTGAGCCTTAGACATACCCTTATTATGATCTTTGTAAGGCCAAATCTTGTTGTTCCTTGGTTTGGTCTGCATCTCCTGTATTATTGGAGTAGCTCGAATGAGTTCGTCTTGTAGGTCCATTGGGCGCATTGATTCCAATCGCGTGTTTATGGGTGGATTCAACCCAGCACAGAATTTTGACACTTGTTGTGTCATATCCATTGGAGGCGCATACTTTAGGAGTGAAACGAACTTTGAATAATATGCTTCCAGGGATAACCCTAGCTGCTTCAAGTGATAGAATTCATTCATCTTTTGTGTGCGGTAGGCAGGTGGCAGATACCTCCCTCGCACAGCCTCCTTAAGCTTATCCCAAGTGACTGTCCCCTTCGAGATCGCTTGGTCTCTACACCACTGTTTCCACCAAAGTCTCACTTCACTTGTAAGCTTAAGTTTGGCGAGCATGGCTTGGTTAGCAGGTGCATTTCCTGCTGCCTCAAAATAGTCCTCCATGGACTCAATCCAGATCTTGGCGTCAGCTTGAACAGTCCTTCCCTTGCCATCAAACTCGCGTGGCTTAATTTTTTTGAGAAGGAACTTCTTCTCTTGAACCACAGCTGGACTTAGTGAAGGAGTCAGACTTAGAACCTACGCTTGGGGTTTGCATCTGGACAATAAGATTCTTTATGTTAACATCTTATCAAATGTTCCCCATACAGCGTTTAGCCAAGTGATTTAAACACTTAACACCTTAGTTAACATTTATGATCAAGATAGACAATTGTAAAAAGTCTTATTCATTCATGAGGGCATAACCCTTTGAGTACATTTATTTTGGATAAGTAGGACAAGCTGATTGATACATAAGTTTGGGGAGAATAGGAAGGTGTTACAATCGGCTACAGGGATGAAATAATAATATGGAGTGGGGTCATGGATTTTTAGGAAACGGTAAGTCATAGGAAGCTTGGGGTATCCCTGGTCCTTTGATACTCGTTCTTCTCATAGCGCCCTAACACTTTGATCCTGCGGCAGAGATCACCCGGGTCACTTCTTCATAGACATACTTGTTCTGCTTGACTTGTCGACTGTTAACGTGTAAAGTTGCATTTACGTGAGCTTCGACAAAGATGAATAGCTTCACAATCTTTAAATCCTCCATCCACTTGATTCTCTTCAAGTTGGTCTGAAGGTACGCGAGTCGGTGGGTAGCTATGTAGTATATTCCTGAGTCTCCTGTCCATCTCCTCTCCACATACAAAGGTGAAGGATTATAGATGCGGTCCAGAATATCCATCATGCCAAGCCTCTGGTGATAATTCGAAGCATGCATTGCAGTCATGAACATGACATGGAACACCAAGAACTTGCTCCATGCTTCGTGATTCTGCAACCCAGCATCCATAAGTGAGTAAAGAAATGTTTTCAACAAAAAACACTGCTCTATTCTACTCACCTTCCCATGTTTGTCCCCTTAGTCCCTTTATTTTCCACTATTAAGTTTCCTTGTAATCTTTGGATCTCGTTGGTTTTGCTCTAATACCATTTGTAACGTGTCCACTCGTCCGCTTGTGGGACACATCTTAGCAACCCATCAGGAAGGGGGTCTAGAAAGCTCCGCCTGGCACTTGCAGGGAATGTCACAGGGTTTGTGATCTAGGTCTTCCCGAGTCTTCCCCGAGCAGAAGTGTCCGGCCGTTCCCACTTAGGATCGACCTGAAGTTAGGGTTGATTTCCTATCAACAAGGTCTCTAGGAAATAGCTGGCGTCGAGCTCCAGATGAACCACTTTGTGTAGGAACAACAGAGTCGAAGCAGATTCATGTTGCACTTGGTTCATGGAGAATGGGAAACGAGAGGGATGCGAAGCTCAACATGTTTGCCATAAGGCTTAGTCCCATTCCTTTCCCCTAAATTAGCATAAACTCTAGTGATGCTAGGTCTTCATAGTCTTGCTATCTTCTCTTTTGAGAAAAGTTCCCAGCTAACCGAGACCACCCTTCCGTAGGACGAGGTCCACTGCACTTTCCTCAGTTTGCTTAGTTATCTAATTACCTACCACATTACATTTGACATGCAAAAGCAGCTTCCTTAATTAATCAATTTAATCACTGGTTCCTTCACGTAACTTAGGCACTGACACAAAAACAATGTCAAGGAAACAATGTCAAACAAGTTCCTTTTTCTCAAATATCTATTCTTTATTTATCATAATCCCAGAGTACATCAAGTATCATACCCGAAGGCTATCCCAACAATCTACAGGATTGCTGCTCCAGGTTCTGGCCGTAGACTAGTACACGGGCCTTGAGATACCATCTCGAGTCATGTCAGCCTCTTGTGCGGGATCCGGAGGCAAGGAATTTACAGCCAGAGCCTCCCCTGGCACCCAAGCATCCTCCCACTCCAAGCAGCACCCACGGAGAGACCTCTCGCGGCAGGTTAGGTCCATATACTAGGTGCGACTAACAACCCCCTTGGATAGGGCCAGGCAGACAGTCGAAGGTAGCTGTTCTTGCCTCTCCGTCCAGGCTTTTAACCTAAAGAATTAAGTGTTTTTCCTTGAATTAGTTCCTTGAGCAAAGGAGATCAAATAATGTACCTAAGTGTACAACCACGAACATTTCAGAGGCCGTTTGTACGACCAATTGCTAAGGTGTGACTCCTTTTTCTCAGATGCTCCGAGCATCCAATCCTGGATCATTCGCGACTTGGCAAGATTCCAATAATCTCAAACAAGATCATACAAGAAAATGTTCTTGGTAAGTTAACTTATTTTGAATTGCTCTTCCCCTTGGGTTTTACCTTATGGTATCTTAACCCTAACTCAAAGCATTAACTGGTTAACCAAGGCAACGGACATGCCTTATTCGCAACCCAACCAAGGGTCTTTTATTCATCCAGTTCTTTACTCATCTCCCTCCAACTAAGTTTAGTTAACACAATTGGTAATATGCATAATTTTCCAGGATATAGGCCTTCAGGATATAGTCTAGATGCATGCGTCCCTTCCATCCTTCTTAGTGTGGTACTATGCAGAATTTTCCAATCAAACTTACCCATCATGCACATGGTGCATTTAATATATTAGTACATCCTAAATGACCTTTAACTCTCTTCATACCTGGCAGCGAATACTTATTCCTAATGCACTGGATCTCATGTGACTTATGTATATGAAAGTCTACGTTTCTATCCATCGGTACAATTGCATCCTCTGAACAGAAACTAACATTTCATGTGTTTATTTTAATCATGATTGCAAAGCATGAATTCTAGATGACTATTCATGCACTGAACTAGATTAAAAACTATTATTTTATGTGAAATAATGTGAAAACCTTATCATTCTATGTGTGTAAAAGCTATCGTTCTATGCATATATACTTATGCGAACTCCATGCTCTACCATTTCATGCATGCAACCTATCACTTGGAGTAAAAAAGATCCTAAGGCTCGTTCTTGTCCCATGCATGTAACTACCCCTTTATTTCTTCTTCTTGAAATAATACGGAATATGCTTAACCAAAATTAATTATAAAGCCTAGAATATCAAAAGGACCTGGGTTTGATTCATGATCGTAGGGGCATTTGTTGTGTTGGTCGCTCTGCTCGCCTTTCCCGCATTACCGGTACTATTGGTAGCTCTGGCACTTACACTTCCCGCAACTCTCCTTTTGGGAGCCATTTATCACTTGGAATTTCGATAGTCGTGACCTTAACGGGCCTTCAAGATGAGAGGCTTGGGAAAGGAAAGGTCGTGAGTAAGGTGACCTTCGTCGATGAGGGGGGCTTGAAAAGTGGCTCCTCGAACACGACTCCTTAAACAGGCCCTCGACACCTTCTCCACTCACCAACTCTCTCTCTCTCTCTCTCTTTTTCTTCTTCTCCTCTTCTCCTTCTCTCTCTCTCCCTCTTCTTCTTCCTTTCTTCTCTCCTTCTCCTTCTCCTACTCTCTCTCTCCCTCTTCTTCTCCTCCTCCTACTCTCCCACTCCCTCTTCTTCTTCTTCTTCTCTTCTTCTTCCCCTTCTCTCTCTCCCTCTCTTTCTCTTCTTCTCTCTCTCTCTTCTTCCTCTTCTTCTTCTTTTTCTCTTCTTCTCCTTCCCTACCTTCCTCCTCCTCCTCCTCCTCCTCCTCCTCCTCCTCCTCCTCCTCCTCCTCCTCCTCCTCCTCCTTCTTCCTCTTCTTCTTCTCTCTCTCTCTCTCTCTCTCTTGTGTTAATGGTGGGTTGGGGGGGGGGGGGGGTTTCTCTGCCTGATGAATGAGGAGGGGGAGAGGTTTCTGACGGAAGCCCCCCAGGGGGTGGCACTGCTGCTGTCGCAAACAGAGGGGGGAGGGTGACGATGCACCAGGGGGGGAGGACTTGTGGTTTTGAATGACAGGGAGGAGGGGGGAGTCTCCTTATATGGTGGAGAGGGGGGAAGACGGCCGCCACCCCTCCCACCTGGGGGGCTGCACGTGCCCCCTAACACACACTTCACTCCTTCTCTCTCTCTCCTCGATGTACTGTTGGCGGGGAGAGAGAGAGGGATAAAAAAATTTGCATTGATGTAATTTTTTTAATTAAAAAAAAGGGGAGGTATATTACATCCTCTCCCTCTAGAGGAATCGAGATATCCTCATCTCGAGAAGACCTGGGGGTATTGTTGATTGAGGGTATCTTCATCCATCCAGGTGGCATCCTCTTTGGGATAATCTTTCCACTAGATGAGGTATTCTCTCAAGGTCCTTGACCTCAAATGCCTCTCCCTAACATCCAGGATTCTATCAGGCCATAGCTCAAGGACTCCTTGGCTAAGCATTACAATTTTTTGGTCATCAAGTACATGATTCGGATTAGGTAGATACTTTTTCAATAGGGTAACGTGGAATACATTATGAATCTTTAGAGTCGCGGGCAGCTGTAGTCTGTAAGCATTAGGTCCTAGGCACTGAGTGATCTTGTAAGGTCCACAATACCTTGGACTTAGCTTCTTGTACTCCCCCAAGGACAGTGAACTCTTTTTAGGGCGTACGTGGATGAAGACCATATCACCTTCCACGAAGGATCTGTCTTGCTGTTTCAAGTCAGCGTAAGCCTTCTGTCTATCCTTGGCAGCTTGAATGTCTTGTCTTATTGATTTGATTTGATCGTCCATGTCTTCCAGCATCTGTCTTGAAGCTTCTACCCTCAAAGTTGGGTCTGAGAAGTTCAAAGGGATACGACAATCATGCCCATACAATGCTTGGAAAGGGGTCATCTGGATACTGTGTTGGTAAGAAGCATTGTAGGCAAACTCAACCAGCGCGGTAAGTATTGAATCCACTTTTTGGGTTCGCGATAGCAGTATGCTCTAAGCATATCTTCAATGACTTGATTGACTCGTTTTGTTTGACCATCAATTTGGGGATGGTAAGCTATACTGAAATAGAGTTGAGTTCCAATAGCCTCAAAGATAGCCCTCTAGAAGTGTGATGTGAAGAGAGAGTCTCGATCACTAATGATTCTTCTAGGTAACCCATGTAGTTTGAATATATCCTTGATGAATAATCTTGCAATGTCTAAAGCTTTATAGTTTGTCTTGACAGGGATGAGATGTGCGACCTTGGAGAGCATATCTACTACAACCATAATAGAGTTGTATCCTCCTTGAACTTGGGGTAGGCAAACAATGAAGTCCATACTAATGAATTCCTATTTCATTTGGGGAATGTCAAGTGGTTGCAATTTCCCAGGCATTTTAACATGTTTTCTCTTAATGCATTGACAAGACAAACATTCCGTGACATATTTGAGAACATCGCCCTTGAGCCTTTCCCAATAATAGATCTTTTTGACCGCATTAAGGGTCTTGGCATAACCAGTATGTCCTGAGAAAGGGGAGTCATGGGCTTCCCACAGTATCTTTTGCTTGAGAGTTTGGCCTGTAGGGATACATAATCTTGTCCTAAAGTAGACAAGTCCACTACTGACAGAGAATTCTTGATACTTCGTCTTTAGCTTCGGGTCTTGATCCTTGATGGGGATCTCCCTTAGCATTTTTTGATAGATTGGGTCATGATATGCCCCTTCTTTTGCTAGCTCAAGAATCGGGTTGTTTGGCATTGATACCTTTGTGGCTAGAGACCTTGCCGTTGATGGACCTTGCAAAATAAGAGAGTTTAGAAATGCCTTGTGACTGAGTGCACCAACAACTACATTCTCTTTTCTAGGCCTATATTTGATTTCAAAATCATATTCTTCCAGCACTTTGATCCATCGACGTTGCCTTATATTGAGCTCATTCTGAGTGAAAATCCATTTAAGACTCTTATGGTCTGTTACTAAGGAAAATTTGTTACCTAGCAAGTAATGCCTCCAAAGTTTGAGAGCATGGATGACAGCCAACAGCTCCAGATCGTGGGTAGCATAATTCCTTTCATGGCTCTTCAATTTTCTTGGAGAATATGCTACGGGATGACCTTCTTGCATAAGTACATACCCTAAAGCAAGTGCGATAGTATCAGTTATTACCACTTCAAACTCCTTACTAAGATCAGGAAGTTTCAGAATGGGTGCTGATTTTAAGCTTTGCTTTAGTTTGTAAAAGCTGGTTTGTTTAGTAGGTGACCATACAATTGCTACTTGCTTTTTTAGTAGATCAATCAGAGGTGCTGCAATCAAAGCATAATCTTTGATGAAAATCCTGTACCATCCTGTCAACCCAAGAAAACTACGACAGAAGTTGGTGTTGGCCATTCCAGAATGTCTCTGACCTTAGCTGGATCTACTAAAATTCTTTCCACTGATACAAAGAATCCCAGATATTCAACCTATCGCTTGAAAAATGTGCACTTCTTCTTCTTGGCATAAAGCTTGTGTGTTCTCATTGTTTCAAGAACAATGCGAAGCTGGGGTTCATGATCATTTTCCTCTTTTGATGAGTAGACTAGGGTATCGTCAAAGAAGACGAGTACGAAGTCATCAAGATAGGGCCTAAATATATATTGCATTAACCTGTTGAAGGTAGCAAGAGCATTCGTTAGCCGGAATGACATCACTAGGAATTCGAAGTGTCCATACCTTGTACTGAATGCAGTCTTCGGGATATCTTCTTCTTTGATCCTTATCTGATAATATCCAGATCTAAGATCTATCTTAGAGAAGATCTTCGCTCCTTGAAGACGGTCAAGTAATTCATCTATTCTTGGAATGGGGTATTTATTTTTGATGGTTGATTGATTCAACCCTATGTAGTCAATGCATAGATGAAGCGTTCCATCTTTCTTCTTTTGGAACAACACTAGAGCCCCCCATGGTGAACTGCTAGGACGGATGTAGCCTTGGTCTAACAGTTGCTTGAGTTGCTCTTTCAGTTCGATAGCTTCTGGAATGGACATCTTAGATGGCCTCTTTGCGACTGGTGCAGCTCTTGGCACAAGTTTGATTTCGTGGTTGACTTCCCTTTGAGGAGAAAGTTCTGTCAGATCTTCAGGAAATAGGTCTACGTATTCCTTTAAACATGAAGGTTCTTCCCCAGATTCCTGATTTTGATCTAGCTTATTCAATTTAATCAGATAGACAGGTAGGCCCTTTTTAACACCTTTTATTATCTGTGTTGCTTTTGCCAACTATATTTTTGGCTCACTAGCCTCACCTTGAGTCGTGACTAGTTCCCCTTCAGAATTTTCGAAGGAGACTTGGCCCTTCCCACGGTGGATGTGGGCATCATTGGGTATTAGCCAATCCATTCGGAGTAAACATTCGTGAACACCTAGGTTCATTACCCTGAATCTCACCAAAGTTGGCTTCCCACCTAGTAGGAATTTCACCTTAGCAGTTTGCCTAGTACAAGTGACCTCACGACCATTTGCTAATTCCACAAGTAAAGTAGATGCATCTATTGTGGCTATCCCTAATCTTTTTGCACAGATTGGTGAAATGAAGGAATGCGTGCTGCCACGGTCAATCAGTGTTTTGAAGCTTTTACCTTGATAATATGATGGAGTTTGAATCACCGAGAATTGGCGATTTGGACCCTTCTTGTGAAGAGCAGTGTGAACTGTTGCCCTCTCAATGTTAGCATCCATGAATGGATCTTCTTCATCATCTAGCTCCTTGTTGGAAACACTGGAGGTTCTCCCTCTGGCCATAATGGTGGTTCCTTGGCTATGAGCGGCTCTATTTTGACCTTGGAATTTCCCTTGGCGATGTCCTTTGCTAAGCTTGGGACACTCCCTCTTGAAGTGTCTAGGCTCGTTGCAATGGAAACAACATGGGTTGCGATCATTGCTTTGTGTTGGAACAAAGTTGTTGACAGCATTGGCCCTAGCTTTCTTTCTTTGGCCCTAATTCTGACCCTACGCTCTCTTAGTCTGCGCCTTAGACATACCGTTATTCTGATCTTTGTAAGGCCAAATCCTGTTGTTCCTTGGCTTGGTCTGCACCTCATGTATTATTGGAGCAACTCGAATGAGTGCATCTTGTAGGTCCGCTAGGCGCATTGATTCCAATCGGGTGTTTATAGGTGATTCGACCCAGTACATAATTTTGACACCTGTTGTGTCATATCCATTGGAGGCGCGTACTTTAGGAGTGAAACAAACTTTGAATAATATGCTTCTAGGGATAACCCTAGCTGCTTCAAGTGATAGAATTCATTCATCTTTTGTGTGCGGTAGGCAGGTGGCAGATACCTCCCTCGCACAACTTCCTTAAGCTTATCCCAAGTGACTGTCCCCTTCGAAATTCCTTGGTCTCTACACCACTCTTTCCACCAAAGTCTCGCTTCACTTGTAAGCTTAAGTTTGGCGAGCATGACTTGGTTAGCAGGTGCAGTTTCTACTGCCTCAAAATAGTCCTCCATGGACTCAATCCAGATCTCAGCGTCGGCTTGAACAGTCCTTCCCTTGCCATCAAACTCGGGTGGCTTAATTTGTTTGAGAAGAAACTTCTTCTCTTGAATCACAACTGGACTTAGTGCAGGAGTTGGACTTGGAACCTATGCTTGGGGTTGCGTTTGGACAATAAGATTCTTTATGTTAACATCTTATCAAATGTTTCCCATACAACTTTTAGCCAAGTGATTTAATCACTTAACACCTTAGCTAACATTTACGATCAAGATATATAATTGTAAAAAGTCTTATTGATTCATGAGGGCATATTCCTTTGAGTACATTTATTTTGGATAAGTAGGACAAGCTAATTGATACATCAGTTTGGGGAGAATAGGAAGGTGTTACAATCGGCTACAGGGACGGAATAATAATATGGAGTGGGGTCATGGATTTTCAGGCAAGGGTAAGTCATAGGAATCTTGAGGTATCCCTTCCTTTGATACCCGTTCTTCTCATAGCGCCCTAACACTTTGATCTTGTCGGCAGAGATCACCCGGGTCACTTCTTCATAGACATACTTGTTTTGCTTGACTTGTCGACCGTTAATGCGCAAAGTTGCATTTATGTGAGCTTCGATAAAGATGAACAGCTTCATGATCTTCAAATCCTCCATCCACTTCATTCTCTTCAAGTTGGTCTGAAGGTACGTGAGTCGGTGGGCTGCTATGTAGTATATTCCTGAGTCTCCCATCCATCTCTGCTCCGCAGATAAAGGCGAAGGATTATAGATGTGGTCTAGAATATCCATCATGCCAAGCCTCTGGCAATAATTTGAAGCATGCATTGCAATCATGAACATGACCTAGAACACCAAGAACTTGCTCCATGCTTCGTGACTTTGCAACCCAGCATCCATAAGTGAGTAAAGAAATGTTTTCAACAGAAAACACTGCTCTATTCTACTCACTTCCCCTATTTGTCCCCTTAGTCTCTTTATTTTCCACTATTAAGTTCCCTTGTAATATTTGGATCTCGTTGGTTCGCTCTGATACCAACTGTAACGTGTTCGCTCGTCCGCTTGTGGGACACGTCTTAGCAACCCATCGGGAAGGGGTCTAGAAAACTCCACCTGGCACTCGCAAGGAATGTCATAGGGTTTGAGATCTAGGTCTTCCCGAGTCTGCCCCGAGCGAAAGTGTCCGATCGTTCCCACTTAGGATCGACCTAAAGTCAGGGTTCCTTTTCTATCAGCAAGGTCTCTAGGAAGTAGCTAGCGTCGAGCTCTAGATGAACCACTTTCCGTAGGAACAACCGATTCAAAGCGGATTCATGCTGCACTTGGTTCATGGAGAATGGGAAACGAGAGGGATGCGAAGCTCAACCTCTCTACCGTAAGGCTTAGTCCCATTCCTTTCCCCTAAAACAGCATAAATCGGGATTCTAACTCTGCTGATGCTAGGTCTTCATAGTCTCGCTATCTCCTCTTTTGAGAAAAGTTTCCAGCTAATCGGAACCACCCTTCTGTAGGGCGGACCCAAGTCACGTCCACCGCACTTTCCTCAGTTTGCTTAGTTATCGAATTACCTACCACATAACGTTTGACATGCAAAAGCAGCTTCCTTAATTAATCAATTTAATCACTGGTTCCTTCACATAACTTAGGCACTGACACAAAAACAATGTCAAGCAAGTTCATTTTTCTCAAATATCTATTCTTTATTTATCATAATCCCACAGTACTTCAAGTATCATGCCCGAAGGCTATCCCAGCAATCCACATGATTGCTGCTCCAAGTTCTGCCCGTAGACTAGTACACAGGCCTCAAGATCCCATCTCGAGTCACGTCAGCCTCTTGTGTAGGATCCGGAGGCAAGGAATTTACAGCCAGAGCCTCCGCTGGCACCCAAGCATCCTCTCGCTCCAAGCAACACCCACGAAGAGACCTCTCGCGGGCGAGCTAGGTCCATATATCCGGCGCGGCTAACAACCCCCTTGGATAGGGCCATGCAGACAGTTGGAGGTAATTGTTCTTGCCTATCCCTCCAGGCTTTTAACCTAAAGCATTAAGTGTTTTTCCTTGAATTAGTTCCTTGAGCAAAGGAGATCAAAAAATGTACCTAAGTATACAATCACGAACATTTTGGAGGCCGTTTGTACAACCAACTGCTAAGGTGTGACTCCTTTTTCCCGGATGCTCCCAGCATCCGATCCTGGATCGTTCGCGACTTGGCGAGATCCCAATAATCTCAAACAAGATCATGAAGCAAATGTTCTTGGTAAGTTAACTTATTTTGACTTGCGCTTCCCCTTGGGTTTTACCTTATGGTATCTTAACCCTAACTCAAAGCATTAACTGGTCAACCAAGGCAACGAACATGCCTTATTCACAACCCAACCAAGGGTCTTTTATTTATCTAGTTCTTTACTCATCTCCTTCCAACTAAGTTCAGTTAACACACTTGGCAATGCAAGACTCTTCATCTAAGCCTTCAGGATACAGTCTAGATGCATGCGTCCCTTCCATCCCTTTTAGTGCGGTACTATGTAGAAATTTCCAATCAAACTTACCCATCATGCACATGGTGCATTTAACATATTTGTACATCCTAAATGACCTTTAACTCTCTTCATACCTGGTAGCAAATACTTAATACTAATGCACCGGATCTCATGTGACTTGCGTATATGAAAGTCTAGGTTTCTATCCAATCGGTACAATTGTATCCTACGAACGAAAACTAACATTTCATGTGTTTATTTTAATCATGATTACGAAGCATGAATTCTAGATGACTATTCATGCACTGAACTAGATTAAAAACTATTATTTTATGTGAAATAATGTGAAAACCTTATCATTCTATGTGTGTGAAAGCTATTGTTCTATGCATATAAACTTATACGAACTCCATGCTTTACCATTTCATGCATGCAACCTATCACTTGGAGTAAAAAAATCCTAAGGCTGTTCTTGTCCCATGCATGTAACTACCCCTTTATTTCTTCTTCTTGAAATAATACAGAATATGCTTAACCAAAATTAATTATAAAGCTTAGAATATCAAAAGGACCTGGGTTTGATTCATGATCGTAGGGGCATTTGTTGTATTGGTCGGTCTGCTCGCCTCTCCTGCATTACCGGTACCATTGGTAGCTCTGGCACTTACACTTCCTGCAACTCTCTTTTTGGGATCCATTTACCACGCGTAATTTGGACAGTGCTGACCTTAACGGGCCTTCAAGTTGATAGGCTTGGAAAAGGAAAGGTCGTGAGTAAGGTGACGTTCACCAATGAGGGGGGCTTGAAAAGTGGCTCCTCGAACACGGCTCCTCAAACACGGCCCTCGACACCTTCTCCACTCACCAACTCTCTCTCTCTCTCTCCTTCTTCTTCTCCTCTTCTCCTTCTTTCTCTCTCCCTCTTTTTCTTCCTTTCTTCTCTCCGTATCCTACTCTCTCTCTCCCTCTCCCTCTTCTTCTTCTCTTCTTCTCCTCCTTCTCCTACTCTCCCACTCCCTCTTCTTCTTCTTCCTCTCCTTCTCTTCTTCTTCTCCTTCTCTCTC
The DNA here is from genome assembly GCF_053477565.2 of Lygodium microphyllum. Lineage (NCBI taxonomy): Eukaryota > Viridiplantae > Streptophyta > Polypodiopsida > Schizaeales > Lygodiaceae > Lygodium > Lygodium microphyllum. Next base: position 60,734,633 of record NC_141150.1, read on the forward strand.
TTCCTCTCCTTCTCTTCTTCTCTCTCTCTCTTCTTCCTCTTCTTCTTCTTCTTCTCTTCTTCTTCTCCTTCTCTCTTCTCTCTTCTCTCCTTCTTCCTCTTCTTCTTCTTCTTCTTCTTCTTCTTCTTCTCTCTTCTCTCTCTCTCTCTCTCTCTCTCTCTCTCTCTCTCTCTCTCTCTCTCTCTCTCTCTCTCTCTCTCTCTCTCTCTCTCTCTCTCTCTCTCTCTCTCTCTCTCTCTCTCTCTCTATGTTCACGGGGGGAGGGGGGGTTATTCGCTTGACGAACGAGGAGGGAAGGAGGTTTCTGACGGAAGCCCCCAGGGGGGGTGCTGCTGCTGCCACAAACGGGGGGGGGGAGGAGCTGCGGTTCTGAATGCCAGGGACGAGGGGGGAGTCTCCTTATATGGTGGAGGGGGGGAAGACGGCTACTACCCCTCCCACCTGGGGGGCTGCATGCCCCCCCTAACACACACTTCACTTGCTCTCTCTCTGTCCCTGACGTATTGTCCGTGGGGAGAGAGAGAGGGATAAAAAAATTTTGCATTGAAGTATTTTTTTAAATTTTTTTTATAAAGGGGGGGTATATTACAAGATGAATGATTCCGCACTCAGGGCACCTTAGGTCTTCCTTGTCTCTATTTGGTTGCTCCCTTTTAGGACAATGTGATGAGACGTGCCTTGGATGACTGTAAGTCCAACAAATGATTGGGTCCTGTGTCTTCCCTCCTAGGCATCTACCTCGGCCTCTTCCTAACGCCATCACTGGTACTAGTCGATAGTCCATAAGGATTGTGTTGCCCTTGTCATCGTGCGAGACGTATGGGCATACATAAGTCTCTTTCTCATTTGTGTCCTTGATGTAATGGACTAGGTATGGATGAGTCACGTAGGGACCAGGTGGTCTAGGTATGGATGTAGGGTTTATGTCCATTCTAAGAGCAACCGGTTTAACGTCGTTAGGCGTAGGAAGGGCCAATGGGGCTCCCCTCCCAAAGAATTGTTGGGGTCTGATCGCTAGATATGGCTGGCCGTATGGTTGTGAGTTTGGGAGTCTTCTCGATAACTTGCAATGCGTGATGTCGTGATCGAATCTACCGCAATTAGCGTAAGGTCGCGACCTAGGGTCTTAACACTTGGCCGACAAGTGGTTTCCACCACAGTACATGCATTGGACGTGTGGGCGCATTGGTCATCTCAACATATCCTGCAATTTGGCTATCTCCATTTTTACCTCAGCCAAGTCTTGGTTTGTCTCAATGGCTTTCCCTTTGTCCTAAGTTGTTGGAACTAATCATTCACTACAGGCTGACGCTCTCTCTGAACTCTACAAGTTGGACTCTTCTGAATTTGAGCTCTTGGAGCTCCACTCTTTTAGCTGGTCGTCTACTCGAATGGGCTCTTCAAACACCCTAGCTATCGAGTCTCAGTGTAAGCTTGAGTTGCCTGCCAAGGCCTTATACAGCTCCTCACTCCATATTCCACTGATAAATATGGTCTCGACAATGCTCTTTTGGTAGGTCATTCGCCCATGGGGATTCTCTTAAAGAGGCTCCCCACGTGGGTGACATAGTCGCGGATGTCCTCTTTCTCTTTTTGCTTGACATTCATTATTCTTACTAGCAGATTGTTAAAGTATTCAGGCTCGGAGAATCTCTTGATGAAGAGGTTTTTGAGGCCATTAAAGTCCACTCGTTCTCTGACATCTAGACTCGTGTACCAACTCCTACCCTTGTCACCTAAGCAAAGTCCGAATGCTTGAGAGCGTTGAGTCAAGTCGGTGAGGCCGTTGGCCTCGCAAACTTGCTCAAATTGCTCTACAAAGTTGTATGGGTCGTCGTGGGGTTGGTACTTGTTGAGTTGCTTTACAACAATTGGGATTTTAGACTGGCCCTTAGAGCCTTGGTTTGCTCCTAATCCTGTTAGTAATGATGTTGCTAGTGCTGCAGCACTCTGCTCTGCGTTGTGTTGTCGAGCAGTCGCTTCATGAGAAGCTCATCAATGTCAAGTCTCCTTCCAGGGCTCTCTCATGATCGGTCCGATTCCCACCTTCTAGGTTCAGCACCCATTGTACCTCATGCAATTTTGCGTTCTGCCTTAAGCTCCTAGCACACTGGTCTTGGTTGTATTTCACTATGCCTTGCGGTGCCTTGTGGGCTAGCTTCTGTTCCTCTTCCAAGTTTTTTATGATGGCTTTTGCCATTCTGCCACGGTGCTCATACCGAGCGTGCGCATCATAGCTGCTCACCAGTTGCTGAATTGCCTCTGGAAAAACTCCTAAGTCGAGTTTCTCATTCGGACCTGCGGTCTGAGCTTTCCTCTGACATGATCATGTTCTCGTGCTCCACCAAGCTGTCGATCAGGTTGAGCAAGCTAGTTAGATCCACTTCTCTAGTGTCACTTGCTTGGTCCTACTCTATGCTTTGGTTGTCCATCTATGTCTTGGGATCTTCTCCTATTGGTGGGTTCCTTGAGATGTTTATCTGAGTGAGTTCCTTGACTTATTGCATCCAATTCTCAATTTATCTCTACTCAGTATGTGTGTGTTCTTTCCCGTGCACTTGTGCTTAATCAGGCCTTCAGCTGTCCTTAAGTGTACTTCAAGTGTGAAAATTCAGGATGAGTGTGGAAAATAAGAATCTAAGTGGCTTACGCACTCTCTCACTTCGTTTTCGGACTAATAGGCTTGTTGACCCACGTCTGGCCGTCTTGTCAGTTTTTAGGGTTTCTCATTGCGTTGTCTTGTCCGTTTTAGGTTTGTTCAGGGTCTTTGGCTCAGTTGGCTGTCGCTAGGACTCTGGGCCAGGGCTGGGCCGAGGGCCTGGGCTGGGCCGAGGGCCTGGGCCGAGGGCCTGGGCCGAGGGCCTGGGCCGAGGGCCTGGGCCGAGGGCCTGGGCCGAGGGCCTGGGCCGAGGGCCGAGTCAAGTGAGTTGAGTGAAAGGCGTCTGAGTGTAGTTGACTGAGTTGGCTGAATGGGAAAGGGCTGAGTGGATTGAGTGGTTTGAGGGCCGACTACAGGGTGATGGGCCGACGGCTGAATGGCAAGTTGTGGGCCGAGGGCTGATTCTGGGACACGGTCCAGAATTACTGTCACTTGGACAGGTCGAGCCGTGCGCGACGATGGTCGCGTCGGGGATGATTTTGTTGAATCTAACGATCCACACAACCACCAAGCACGTTGCCTTCCAGATCACAACAAATACATAACATGGAGGTCCTGATGTACCTGAATCGCGCGAAAAACTCCCCAATGGCAAGGTCGAATCAAATCAATGCTAGAAACACACTCTCCCTCTCTCTCACTCTCTCTCAATGTCAGGGTATAAAATGAGCTCTTCCTTGACCTCTTGGCTCCAATCACTCAGCATCCCAAGCATTCTTTTTTTCCATTTTTGCATGACTTGTGCCTTGCTTTGCCGTGTTTTATAGCAGTAAACCCTACGCTTTTCCTATTTGGTTCCCTAATCCTAACTTACTCTAAATGCAATAAAGGTCAAAGGCAAAAAATAAAAATGATTTCTCCATCTTTTCCAATCATCAAACTAGCAAAATAACCCAAAATACTTACTTGTTTTGAAGATCAGAAAACCCAAATTTCCTACCTACCTCAAGTTCCATTTCGATGAATCCCTTACTTCGATGCTCAATATGAGGCGCAGAGTACTCAAGCTTGAATCCATTGGTCCCGGCAATGGAACCAAAATGTGGGAGCTCTCACTCAACCACCAAGACCCACGGACTGCTTATTGCTTCAAGCATTCCAAGCGAGCTCTCATGGCTATCTCTCACCTAGCCGACACGCCGTTGATCCTCTCAAGGTGCATTGAGCTTACCTTGATGCCGAAATGAGTTGCCTTCTCTCTCACACAAGCCGGTAGCTCCACGATCCTGGATGCTAGCTCAAGCATCCTCAATCCTCCTCCACCTCCAAGCTCCATCCACCATAGTTGCGTGCGAGACAAGAGAAGAGAAGAGAAGAGAGAAGAAGAGAGAAGAGGAGATGGTGAAGAGCTTCACCCTCTTGATCTCTCACTCCTACACATTCACTCACTCCCTCACACTCTCACACTCCCTCCCTCAAGAGCACACACACAAGCAAGATGAAGAGAAGAAGAGAAGAAGAGAGGACTCTTGTTAGCCACACACCAAAGAATGAGCTTCCATTCACTTTTTGAACTTTACATATACAAACCCTAAAACCCCATGGGCACCCATCCCTTTTTACATGACCGGCCATTGTGGCAAGGTCCCTTTTTCTAATTCCCTCTTCTTGCTTCATGCCCTAAGCCTATACCCCTCTATTCTTTTATAAATGGCACAGGAGGGAGCCTGTCACTCTTTTACAAGAGTTTTTAGAGTTTTTGAGGCACGTTTCCTTTAAAATTGCTCTTTTTGCCTCAGTTTAGCATTAGAGGCTGCCTCTATGCCTTTGCTCTTTTTCCATTATTTTTCCACTTTTTCCTTCATTTTTTCGCCATCTCGAATTGAGGTTAACTTAGACTATCCATTGGTTGCTTAGACTATAAATGTTGTACCTGAGATTGAAGATGATGAAGAGGAACTCTTTTTATAGGCTAATCCTACTTTTGTACTTGTCTTTGAGGTAGATGTTGAAAAGATTCTGTCTCAATATAATGTGTTTTTGGTAGTACCTTTGTTGGAAGTGAATTTATCGCTATAAGCAGCATGTTTAGCATTGTTAGTAAATCAAGATCCCATACAATAAGACAAGGACTCCATATAGCAAGACAATGACCTGATACAACATGATATTACGTTGGTATAAAGAGTTGAGACACTCAAAGAGCAACAAAGCCTTCATTAGAAATAGAGGAAGATTTTGATAGAGCAATTTAGCAAGCCATTATTGATGTGGAGTTGAAATATAAACACACTATGAGTAAGTCAACTAGAGTGTTTGAAGATGATGTTTAGGAAGTGTATTTGGATGCCAAGTCCCATTCTAAATCGATAAAGGTGAGTATTTTTATTGAGGAAAACTTTAAGCAGCAGTTGATTAATCTATGAAAAGAATTTCAGGATATTTTTGCTTGGGAGTATGCTGAGATGAAGGGATTTGATCCAAGGGTGTGCTGACATAGAATTGACTTGAAGGCAAACACTAAACCTATCATTTAGAAGAGGTATCGTATGAATCTGAACTATGCTAAATAGGGGAAAGAAGAGATTGACAAACTTCTTAGAGTTGGCTTTATCAAGACTATGAAGAATGAAGTGACTTGGTTGTCACCTATTGTAGTAGTGCCCAAAAAGAATTGGAAGATATAGATTTACATGGATTATAGAAAATTGAATGCAGTAACCATAACTGATCCATTCCCTCTTCCGTTTTACATATTCTTTATTTGATGATGTAGCATGTCATGAGATTTACAATTTTCTGGATGGTTTCTCCATATATAATTAGATCCGAATGCATCTAGATGATATGGATAAGATCGCTTTTATAACAGAGTGGGGAGCATTTGTAAGTATTGTTACGAACTTTGGTCCAAAAAATGGACCACTAGAGTTTCAGGGTGCAACTCATAAAACTTTTGATCCATATCTCACTTCTTTTATGAGGGTTTTCATAGATAACTTCTATATATTTGGCAAGAAATCATATTACTTGCAACATCTTAGGTTGCGTTTTGAAAGATGCCATGAATTTGGGATGTCACTTAATCCCTTTAAATCTAATTTTGTTGCTAAAAGAGGGGTTTTGTTAGGTCATATTATTTTAGAGGAAGGTATGGCTATTGATCCAAGGAAAATTTAGGCTGTTGTACCTATAATAGTTCAAGAAGTGATGTGCTTCGTGGGGCAAGTGAAATGACACAATAAGTATTTGTGGTATTTAGCTCATATATGTGCTCCGCTTACATTGCTTACCAAGAAGGGAGTTTAGTTTATTTGGAAACATGACTAGGATAAAGCTTTTGGTATATTGAAGAGGATGTTGTTACTAGCACCAATTGTACAATCTCCACAATGGGATATTCCATTCCATGTATTTGTTGATGCATTTGAGATTGTGGTGGGTGTAGTTTTGATGTAGGAAAGAGTTGTAGGTTGGTTTAGACCTATCTACTATGTAAGTAGAAGGCTTACAAACACCATAGTAGAGAAGTTGAGAATGTCCCACTTTCAAATAAGGGGTAAAGATTTTGCCATGTGGCTAAATCTTAACCCATGCTTCAAAGTGGGACTTGGAAAGACAACCTATATAGTAATTAGGGTAGACTCCCATTTCAAGTAAGGGGATAAGATTTGACCATGTGGCTAAATATTAACTATATTGGAAATTCCTAAACTATATTGGAAATTCCTAAACTATATGGAAATTCCCAAATTCCCTAATATAGTGTTTATAGTAGTTAAGAAGAATTATATAGTGACTGAAAGGGAAGATCTTTGAATGATATTTGCATTACAGAAGTTTAGACATTACCTATTGGGAAATCAAGAATTTTTCATGTGCATCATTAGGCTTTATTGTATCTCATTAATAAACCATAGCTTATATAAGGAAGATTGGCAAGGTGGATGCTTCTTTTGCAAGAGTTTAATTATAAAATAGTGCATACACTAGGGAAAGAGCATATGGTAGCTAATTTTTTTAGTAGCCTAGAGTCAGCAAACCCTGCATCAGGGGTAAATGATCAATTGCTTGATGGAGAGCTATGCAGTGTTCAAGTGAATCAATTCAATTCTTTCTATGATCAAATGTTGAATTTTTTGCTTGATGGAGTGATCCCTATAGAATTGTCAAGAGATCATCGTAGAAGGTTGGAATTGCAAAGCATCAGACATTTTCACGTTATTATGGAAGTGCTCTATAGGAGGGGCATTGACAATGTGTTGAGAAGATGTGTAACTGTTGATGAATAGCCCATTGTATTACATGCAACACATGCGGGACTGATAGAAGGCCATCTCTCTAGTGAGATTACAAGTAAGAAGATTCTTCAAGCTGGTTTGTGGTGGCCAATGGTGCTTAAAGATGCTCATCAATATGCAAAGGAGTTCATTATCTATATGCATGAAGGTCAACCTCAACCTAGAGACAATGCAAGATAATCCAGTTTTGTCTCTAGAGCCTTTCCAAAAGTGGGGTATTGATTTTGTGGGCCCTATCAAGCTAGCTACCCGTTAGAGAAAAAACTAGTATTTTTTGGTATATACGGCTGTATTATTGCACTAAGTGGGTTGAAGCTAAAGATTTTTGGGACACAAGATAGCAAGTGTGACATAATTTCTCTATATTAGACATAATTTCTCTATTCTAATATAATGACTCGGTTTGGTTGCCCTATAGAGTTGGTAAGTGAATGTGGTAAGCATTTTCTAAATGAAGTGATTAAGGAGTTGACTTCTAAACATATGATTTTGCATAAGAAATACACACCTTCTTTTGATTTTCTCTATGAGGTAAGAAAATGGGCAGGGTATTTTGGAATTGTGAGGTGTCGGGTATTTCTAAACATTTTGATTTGCTCTATGTGGTAAGCAAATGGGCAGGCTGAGAGTTCTAACAAGATCTTGTTGTTGTGGATTCTTAAGAAGATAGTCATTGATAATCATAAGGATTGGGACACCAAATTAGATTCAGCATTGTGGTCTTTTCATATAGCATATAAGGTTTCAATAGGTTTGACTCCGTTTAAGTTAGTTTATGGACTTGAAGCCATGGTCCCAATGGAGTTTTTAGTTCCTAGCCTAAGAGTGGCACTGACCCATAAATTATGTCATGAGGATTCAATGCATGACAAGTTGCATTAGTTAATGCAACTTGAAGAGGATCGGATTATAGCTCATTATCTTTTAGTGGTGGTGCAGTCAAGAAGAAAGGCATGGGTAAACTGACACATTAAGAAGAAGATATTTAAGGAGGGAGATCTTGTCATGGTATATAATTAAAATCTTGGAAAGCATCCATGAAATTTGAAGTTATGGTATACTGGTCCATATGAGGTTGTCAAAGATGTGGGCCAAGAAACTTTTGTTCTAGCTACATTACAAGGTGAGATAATTAACTTAGCAATAAATGGGTTTAGATTAAGGAGGTTAGTACAACTGGATTATGATATATCAGGTCAAGAAGTTCAGAGGAAGCCCATAGTTGTAGTTAATTTGGTTCAACTTTCTACAGTGTTGCTTCATACAGCATAGGCAGTGGGGTTTTGCCTGATAAGGCAGTTTATGATTCTCTCACTCTTATGGTTGTCTATAAATTTGCATGGATTGATTTCTTAAATGGAGTACCATCATTTCATTGTGAGATGTGATGTTATTATCTTTGAGATTGTTTTTTATCCTCATAAGGAAGCTACTCAACCTTTCCATGGTGCTCTATGAGGTGTCGGGTATTTTGGAATTATGAATAGTATTGTTGCAGGCATTATGGAACCTCATGAAGCGGTGGTATTATTTGATATTAAAGCTAGGCCATGGGAACTTGGTTGATGCTAGATATATATTTAAAGTTTTTCTGCAAGAAATTATGATTTGGGAAAGTACCATTGTGGCATTGGTAGAGTATGCTTTGACTAAAGATAATAATGGGTTAATAGGGCAACTACACTCAACTGCAGTTATTTTTGCACTAAAATTGTATGAAGTCATAGAATTTCAATTGCGTGAGGTCCAATTGAGGGGACATAGAAAAAGTGTCAAAATCATTGAGAGTACATGGTGCAATTAGTGTTTAACACACTTCCTCTTTTCTAGGAGGCTCACTCAATGTCAAGATGGAAAAAAGGGGAAAGGGAGAAGTATGGCAAGGAAACCATCATGTTTGGCGTATGTTTTTGAAGTGCATGCTAAGCAGCACCATGACCCAAGTTCATGCCTTCATCCTCCATCTTATTCTCCACCCTTCTTGCTACCCAATTCTTCATAGGTTATTGTTGGAGCTAATATGGTGAAAATGAGGCAAAAGAAGGTGTCAAAATTACATGTTAAGAGGGGGCAACAGAAGCCAAGAGGGGTTCATGAGCAAGAAGATGACTGCAGCAACAACCCTCTTGAGTTTATTCCTTCTAAGTCAAAGAAAACTACACCGAAAGCATCAACAACTATGTCGAGTGATGAAGATGGTGATTTGCCTACACCAATAATAGATTGTACTATTTTCATGGATACATTTGAGCCCAACACTAGAGGGTGGCTTAAGAAAATTGGTTTGTTATCTTTTGCCAAATTTCCATGGGAATCTTGGAACAATAATATGCATCCACAACAATAGCTTGCTATGCTTAGGGAAAGTGGAAAAATTGGGGGTAAATTAGAAACTACACCTTTTCTTCTATCTTAAGGTTTCTCTCTAGAGCTGAATGACTGGCCTAAGCATTGGAGATGCACAGATGAGGTTATGCAACATGAGTTTGGCAATATTACAAGTGCCAGAAATCAATATGTTTTGAGGCATGCTGATCCTAAAAGGAGATTCTTCATTAAATGGTTTATACAAAGGTTTCTTTTTTTCATCAAAATGGATGTTATCACTAAAGATACATTTGGTATTCTTTGGTATGCTAAAAATGTGGCAATCCCTAATTGGCTTGGTACTTTACATTGTAAACTCATGTAAGAGGTGCATGTACCGACAGTTAGAAAGTAGTAGCAGAAGAGTCAAATTGGATCAATGTTGGCATGTTTATATGCTCGTTTGTAGGTGGTATGTCCAATCTTGCATGCGTCTCTTTGGAAATCACGAAAGGGGGATAAGTTTAATGTATGCAAAAAGAAAAAGTTAGTGGATGGTATTCTTGTGGATCTTGCTGAGACAAGGATTTTCCTCACTCTCATGCTTCATTGCGATGCTGAAAATGATTGAGGACAACACCTTGTTGCTCCATTGTCTATGGGTTTTTCTTTTACAGGATGTATCAAATGTTGAGGTTGTGGGTAGTGCTATGTCTTTGGATTTTTCTGAATGGTTGAATGAGGATGCAAAGCATGATATGCTTCATGAGGATATGGTCATAATGGGTATGCAAAACAAAGTCAGATTCTCTAAGGGAAAAATGGAGAATATGTCCAAATAATCTAATTCTATATAGTAGGGAGATGGTATGTCTTATGATAGGAAAGTTATTGCAGCAGGTTATGTGCCTCAAAATCTTGAGGAGGCTTGTTCGCTTACATCGAAATTGCATAGGTTTATGGTTGATATGCATGCAAGTGGTGTTGTTAAATTGGATATGGTTTTCAGTCTTTGCAGGAATAGTTGACATGCATGAAATCCAAAAGGGATGCTATGCTCATTGAGATGGAAAAAATGAAGGAATCGCATGCTAGTCTTCGAAGTGGATGCTTTGCGGAGAAAAATTGATGAATATGGTGATATGTTGTCTAAATGTAAGATATCCTCGATTGCTTTTAAGGAATGGATAATAAATAGGCATGAAAATTTACCAAACTATTGACATGATTCTTTTAGATGCTCAGTTACAACCCTTACTTAAGATTGAGAAGCAACTTTTGTGTGATATGGAAGATAGTTTGGATGGTTTTGTGGTCATGTAGTAGGATTTGGTTGCTGTGAGGGCTACTTTGATTTGTGTGATGCATGATCAGTGGGTTGTTATTGCTGATAGGATGTCACAAGTTATTTCTCAGCCTTATGCAGTGTTGTAGCAGTCATTTGTGTCAAAATATGGAAGCACTTATTCATGAAAAGAATGCTCTTAAGGATAAAATTGATGGTATGCAGATTGAGTATCATAGAATTGTGGAAATGATTACTAGTTTGTAGAGTGTTAAGCAAATTAATCATGCTGAAAATTGGTTTTCAGATGTTGATGTTGTCAAAGCTGATATAAATGATGTATTGCATGATATTCATAAACAAGTGTAGATCAGGGAGTTTACAGTGGATAGGATTCATGATATGGAAGTTTTACCTCTTGTATCACATGAGGAACATGCATAGGAGTAATCTATCATTGACCCTCATGATGCTCATGAACCTCATAGCTCATGAGACACTCTCTTATTCCACTATCAAATTTTGTTCTTTTTTCCATCATACTTACTTTGTATGCCTTCATGTTTTGTGACAGTCTTTTGAGTGGATTATGCAACCATATTAGAGAGCTATAAGTATCCTACAAGAGAGGCTCTACTTATCATTTCTCTTTGTGGCTTGCTTCATGGTGCAAGGCTATTAGTAAGGCATAATTTTTCTGACTAGGTATGTCAATTTTTTGGATAAAGCATTTGACACCATGAATCATGCAAGGGTTTAAGTCATTGTTGTGTCAACCATCCATCCAGCTGTGCTAGGTGTTAGCCATGGTTTCACACTTCATGTATTGTGCCCATAGCATGGTTTTACCTTAGTCATGTTAGTTCTATATGTGAACTGCCCTTAGATGCAGTTTTCAGTGTGGCCTGATCAAGCAAACTGGTGTCATTCTTGTTTCTTGGATCATCTCTAATGTTCATGACCTATGTATGATGGATTCTCATTATTATATAGTAGATCTGACAATTGGCACCATCATTCATTGTGTTCCTATTCTATTCTCAGCATGTTCTCTATGTTCTACCTCTCATTCTCTAATTATTAGTGGTAAAGTATGTGTTCTTATGTCTCTATGTGATTATCTTTGGGTTTCTATGAATTGCATGATATAAGATTAGGTATTTTCCCTATGAGGCACTATTTATCCTACTATGCATTATGTATAGATTAGGGCAGCAACAACAGTTCCCACTAGGAAATAACATGTTACTCGTTGAAAAGGAAGAAAGGAACATAGACATGGGACTAGAAAAGAAAAGAAAGAATAAGTTACATCTCATTAGCATAAAATGTGTGAAAATATATGAAGAAATACACATATAGTTAGGATCCACGATCCAAAGAGACATAGTTCATTCAGACATATGTGCATCATCCAATGACTAACAAATATATAGAAGTATTCTATTTTAGTTGCACAATATTTTGATTGTTACATGATTGATTGTCATGGATTGAAATGAAATAAACTAAGTTGTGCAAAATTTTAGTAGAAAATTAGGTGTGCTTTTGAGAATATTTATTTTTCTAACTCATAAGCCAATGTGGTAAAAGAATGACATCATTCTCATGCATCAATAGATAACATATGGTGACAATATATGTACATGATTTCTCGAGTTCTTTCCCAATACACACGAAACTAGTCACTTAGAACACATTTCTTATCATCACAAAAATTAGAACACCTTATTTCAAGTATCATTGACATGCATATAGAAGCTTTAGACAAAGCATGTAAGGGTTCCCATACATGTAGCATTGTGCATCAAATAAAACCTTATCATTTCTAGGAATCTTGTCTAATTTAATCGTTTGATTTAACATAATAAGTAATGCTATAGAAACATCATCTAAAATTTGTATAGTTTGGTTTTATATATTCATTGTATATAAGGTATAATGTTTTATTGATGGTATGTGTAAATGCATAATGAACTAGATTATGGTATTAATGAATTTGTGGGTGTGCATAATCTCATTAAATGTGGAAAAAAATCTCATTTTACTTCAAAAAAGTTACTATCGACTCATTTTCCATTCTTTGGAATGGAAATGAATAACTAGTAAGTTGATTTTTGTTTATATTCAAAAAATATATGCTGAGTGTATTTGCATTTGGCATCTCATCTAAGTGGTTTCCTCTTCTTGTTTGTGTATAAGACAAAAAGAATTTGTGGCATAGCAACTATCCTTCCAAAATTGGAAAACTTTCTCTTTATCTTCTGCAGATGAAGAGCAAGATGTTTCTTTGTAGCCACTAAAGTACTTTCCTGAGATTCCTAACATGCAAGGATGACATGCTAGATAGCAAATAGTTGCAGCTCCCTATCAATGCGAAGGATATTATTCAACAAAAAAATTTATATTATTTAGGAAAAATGAAAGATATACTTATTTGAATAGTTTAGCTTGCCAATACCTGAGGAATGGTCTTCATGAAGATGGATCCTATTCGCAACATGATATCTACAAAATGCAAATTAGTAGTGACCTGATATCCATTTTTATTAAACAAATTTATGGTTGTCCTTTGTAATAGAAGACAAATGACTTTATTGTACCTTTATAATTGTCGCTATGAGGAACAATCATTTAGGAAATATTATACTATATGCTAAAGTTGACATGGTTTTAGCATTAATAGAAATAGTACAACATTAGATGGATTGTCTATGAGGTGTGAAGTATTTCTTTGTTTGGTAAATGAAAGTACTCTCTATAGTCATGGTTATCCATTGCCAACAATTATTTTAAATCACTTACCTATGAGAAGCCATTCACTAGTAACCAATTTTGTCTTCACAAGTCCAGGATGTACACAATTGACAATAATGTCAACATTAGCTTCCTAAGCCAAAAGAAGAGAGGTGTCAAAGTAATCAAATCATGTGGTGTAAAAGTGTGGTATGCACACTTGCATACAACCACAAACATCCACACATGCCTAGCTAGTTGCATGGGGGGGTATGTGTGCTTAGGCATGCACATGCACGAGTGCATGCATGTGTGCATCTGCATGTATGTGTAAATTCATGGTATATTCTATGCACTTACACATGTGTGTGCCTTAAAGATGGCAAAGTGATTGTTTCTACTATGTTTTAGATCACTCTAAATTTTAATGAATGATGGTTTTTATTTGATTACTGAGAAAGCAATTTGTTAGTGTTAGTAAAATTCTAACATGAATGATTGTAGCTAGCATTATTTTTTGTAAACTAATCTTTATGTTATCACCTTTTAATTTTTGCCCATAGACTCTAAAATGAGCATGATTTTGCAAGACTTTATACATTTCTTATGGTTTGTGGTCACTCCGCTATCAATGTCCACACACACACACACACACACACACACACACACACACACACACACACACACACACACACACACGCACACGCACACGCACACGCACACGCACACGCACACGCACACGCACACGCACACGCACACGCACACGCACACGCACACGCACACGCACACGCACACGCACACACACACACACACACATGTAGATAAGGAGGGGGTGTGAGCAAGTGAGTGTATGTGTGTGGGTGTGTATGCATGCTTGGCATGTGCATGTGTGCATATGTGTGTGACCAACATCTTTGGTAATTTTGGTTCCCATTAAATAAAGAAATAATAATTGGCCAACCTTAGTTGTCACAAAGCTTGTAATTTCTATTTTAAACAAAAACAACAATTGACACTTTACCCCCTATAATGTATCAATACCTACATGCACATTGGTAGCATTTCAAACATAGATAGTTTCAAAGTTGGTTTGAACTACTTGTTTTGTGAGGTTTTTTTTGAGGTTTTAAGTGCATCTAAGGACCCAATAATGACACCTAGACCGTGAAGGATGTATCTTCTAGGTGTAGGATTCAAAGAATGATTGGAGGTTTTGTGACCAAGGACATAGAGAGTTTGAGTTTAAAGGCATGTGAATAGTATCTTGCTTTTCTAAAGGTTGAGGTAAAAGTCACAAAGGCATGTGAATTGTATCTTTCTTTTCTCAGGGTCGAGGTAAAAGTCACAAATATAACCATCAAACTTAATAGATAAGCTCACATGAAGAAATCTTGTTCATTCATTGTAAATCCCATAGTTTGCCTAGTGCATATAGTAATTGCATAAAGGATTGACAAAAGACTTGAGCCTACTCAAAAGGAAACCCATTACATATAATTTGAAGAGATGAAGGCTACAAAAGATGGTTATAGGTAGAGAGTGTTACAAGACTCAAAAGAACCAATCATCTGTGGATTGGGAGGCAAAGTTGGCCTCCAATTCCTTAGGTACTTTTGGAACACTTGGACACTTTTTACTGGTGATATGCCTGGTCTTTTTTGCATTTATTGAACTTCATTTTTTCGGGATATTTCTTCTAGCAATTACTTGCAATATGCCCTTTTTTATGACAGAAGGAGCACTTTGTAGAAGCTGTATGGACTCACTTGCTCATGGGAAGTAAATGTTGAAGCCCCTTCGTTATGGTTCCTCTTCTCTTCATCCAGGCATGATTGGATGGTACTTGCCAAGGTTGGGTTTGGGATATTAGTAAGGGTAGTAACAAGGGTTGGAAAGACCTTTTTTTACAGACTTCAGAAGGATGGCAATGGAATCTTCATCATGAATTGGTACTTGAACGGAGGCTAGCTGTGCCATGAGCCCCTTCATATGTGAAATCAACTTGCTTAGATCCTCTCCCTGTTTATACTCCAAACTAAAAAACTCAATCTTTAGAAAAATATTAGAGTTCTTCCTTGTAGTGCCATAGAGCCTTTCAAGCTCATCCCTCTTTTCCTTGGCAGTGGAGAGATGGTCAATATGATGAATTGAAGATTCATCCAAATGAAGCATGATGATGGCCCGAGCTCTTTCATCATCTTCTACATCAAGAGGATTGGATGGGTCAATAACTTTGGTCCCTTTTATGAAGGGCTAGTAGTCTCGTTCCATCATTTTATATTTTACAAGGACTTGCCAGGGATGGAAATATTTTCCATTGAACTTGTGAATTTGAGTCCTTACATTTGCATAGGCCATGGCCATTATATGAAGGTCATAGGCAATGGTAGTGTCTAGTCCTTTACAGGTGACCAAGTACGAACCAAATAGCAGAGTTGATAGCCCTACAAATGATAACCAACTTTAAAGCTGTAAAGATGAAAAAGGTTGGAAATCATACATATGAAATATCTCAAGATAAGATTTTGGTGGTCATGTTCTTTGAACAACCCTTGATTTAAGTTTTACTGTTTTCCTAGGTTTCAATGAGGTGAACTTTGACTAGTGGACTTCAGGCTCCTCCTGATAATGTGGCCTATTAGAGGAGTTCTTGGTGGAACATGACTTATCAATCAACTCTATGCTATGGGATGAATCAGAGGAGAGTACAATAACACTCATTTATTTGATTTACCGGCAGCAAATAGTAAGAAGCATCACTTGAACGCATCAGTAGTGCTAAGAAGCACTCTTACCAACTCCCATTCTTGTACTCATAATGTAGGTTGATCTTTATGAGCTTAATATTTCCCATGGAATGAGAAGAAACTTTGCATTTAAGCTCCACAGGGTAGTAACAAATATTGACAAGGGTTTTTCAGTGATTAAAATCATCGTTGATAATCCCCAGATTGAAAAAAATGAGAATGAGTGAGCTTGAAGCTTCCTGGCTATGGCTGCCAGGAAACCCACAGTTAGGGTTTGACAGAGATGTCTTGTTGTGGACAGAGATTTGAGGAGCCCTCTTGTGGGAAGATAGCCCACTAGGGGGGCTATCAAAGCCCTAAGGTAGCCGCCATTGATTTGCCCTTAGATGAGCATGCAATTGTATGAATCTGCATGTTGCCTAGATTGCGCCTACTTGTGTTTTTTGACAATGGCGTCTTGCTGCATGGCCAATGTTGGGGTTTCCAGTGCTAAGAAGGAGCGCCTGATGCTAAGGAAGGTTTCTCTTGATTCTGAAATGGGAGGATGATATGCCCTCTTTTTCTCACACGAGCTCCTCCAATGGAGATAGGTATTGGCTGGCTATGGAGGTTGAAAGACAAAGATGAGAAAATGAAGCTTTTCTTATGCACTCACGTTGAGAGCTGAGGTTTAGGGAACCTAAAGGGATCAGAGATGGCTCTGATACCATGTGGAAAATCAGAGTTGGAAGCATGAGAGAGTGTGCACAAGAGGGAGAGAGAGAGCTCAAGTACAAGAATAAGATCTTGCTTAATTAATTGTTCAAAAGTACACCTAGTGCACTCTCCTCTATAGTGAGAGTGACCTTTAGGCAGTTTATATAGCCTCTGGAGAAGGTAGGGTTAGGGTTTCCCCTTTCTCCCCTCTCCTCTAGTTCATTTACACCTAGCTACCCTTATCCTCTCTAGTATAAGGAGAGTTCACATGCTTACTTATCAACCTTCTTGTACTTCCATTTAAAGCTGTCTTTTTGTATGTGTCCCTTCATGTTACAAAAGTAGCACTCTATATCCTTTTTGCTACTTCTTGTTATAGAAATAACAATTGATATCATTTTTGCTATGTGACTTGCTTATTGACTTGCCTCTTTCATGAGAGTTCTCCTTGGTATTTAACCTTCCTCTCACCATAAGTGCACTAGAGCTCTTTGAACCTACATTATGACTTCTATTCACCTCCTCACTGAGCTAACTACTCTTAATATTAGCAATTGTGACACCACTTGTGGGTGTGGAGTTACTAATGGAAGTTTGGAAAGTATTCAAAATCCTAGGCAATGTGATTGACAAGAATATGGTATTCATTGAATCATGAAAGAATCTTCTAGGATATCATTTGGCTACAAATAATACTGAACTCATTGATGAGATTAGACATTGAAGCCCCTTTCTCCATATGGAGACCAATGAGTTTCTTAGTCAATAAACTTCCTACGATGTTGAACTTTCTTTTTCAAATAGATTACCAAGATTTTCTATACAACATATGCACCTACCATACACAATTCCTCCCATACATCTACACCCATGTCTTTAGGCTTAACCCCACTACATTTGATTAGCTTCACCTACTTTTTCTAGACTAGTATATTGCATATTTGCTCTTTTCAATATGAAAAGTCTGTTCTGTCAAGCTTTTCAATATTGAATACGGATTCTTTGAACTAGATCAAGAAGCCATAATGGAAATTATGTCTGCAGACAAAAAACAGCAAGATACTAAAACTATTGTCTTAGAATAGACCAAGAAAAATACAATTCCAAGTATTCTAGCTATCTTTTGAGCATAAAAAAGCCACAGGGACCAAATACATATAAATTACCTTCAAACAATAAATTTAGACCACATAATCTTTACAAAATAAGCATAAACCAGCATGGAAACTCCTTCAAGTTGACAAATCCATCAAAGTATATGTGCAATTTGAAGCCAAGAGTAATCTTGGAGCATGTGAGTGCAAACTTCACTACCGACTAATGTTTCAATCTTATAGAAATGATTTCTTAACAAGATAGATGTCATGTGACTTGCAAAATATAAACAATGTGAGAAAATTGGTGAGCAGTCCAATTAACAAAAATGCATCAACACATGTCCTTTTTAGCATAAATAGCCTCTATGCATCCAAATTAGCAGCATAGTTCATAGACATCATGATCTACACACAAATCTCTCTCTCTCTCTCTCTCTCTCTCTCTCTCTCTCTCTCTCTCTCTCTCATACATAAGCAGAGCCCTATGATTAAGGCCCTAGCTTGAACCCTCTACTTAAACCCTCTCTCTCTCTCTCTCTCTCTCTCTCTCTCTCTCTCTCTCTCTCTCTCTCTCTCTCTCTCTCTCTCTCTCTCTCTCTCTCTCTCTCTCTCTCTCTCTCTCTCTCTCTCTCTCTCTCTCTCTCTCTCTCTCTATCTATTGGAGACACAAGAACAACCTTATGTTTAAGGCCCTAGCTTGAACCCTCTACTTAAACCCTCTGCTTACAATAAGCAAACCCCCTATTTCTAGGAGACAAGCTAACCCACTTGCTTAAGCAAGCCCTATGCTTGCATACATCAAAACCATGTACCAAGATCTCTTCCTAAGAATCCAAAGACAAGCTACTTTTATTCAACCTTAGCCACTAATGGCTTCCCAAATCAATGCCAAAATGGGATATTGTAGTTGCAAATCGAGTGTTAATGGCTCCTTGCTTGACTCAAATGAAAATTCTAACAATGAGAGCTTTACCTTTATCATTGTATGGACAATGAGCATCAATGTCATACAAGAGACTCAAGTTCTCAACCTTCACAAGGAAGTTTCACTCCTTGCACTCCTCGCTCCAAGAGCAAGCTTCCACAAACACTAAATACTGCTCTAATACAAGTTGAGAGGGAAGCAATGGCATGATGCGAGGTAGAAGCTATGGAGTGTAAGAGGATTGAAAGAGAGAAGAACATAAGAGAGTTATGTGGATACAAAATGAATGATACTCTTATACTTTGTTATCTTCACTTATATATAACTATATAATATGCACATATATAAGGGATGGTTGCCTATCAGCTATTGGCCAATTAGCCTTTACCCCAATAATGATACCTCTTCCACCATTAATAATATGGGTGCTTTAATTTCAATGTGTGCTACCACCACTTCAAGTGGCACTAGAACTTCCTCGAGTGTAGATTCGCCATGAGTGACTATCATGAATATATTGGACCACTATGATTGCCATGTAATCACCATGAATGGATTGGACACCACCATAAGGGCTCCACCTTCATGAAGAAATACTAATACAATGAGTGATTAAAAATACCACAATTTCTTTGCAAAGAACTCCACCATAATGTCAAGAAAGCATTGACACAACTAGCATAATATTAGAAGATTGCAACCTTGGCATGCTAACAAATGAAACTCTCTCTTCTATTGTAACCACAATGTATTATTCTAAAGAAAAATTATGTTCTTATCAATTGGAGCACTTGAATTTCCCAAAACCTATGTCGGAGGAAGCAACACCAAAGTAAGGGCTCATCAACAAGGAGGTAGCAACATCCAAGTTTGTGGCACCAAACTAATCCATAGCTATTTCCTATCTTCATAACTACAAACTTTGACATTGCTTTGCTATTTTTGTGTTGATTTGAAAAAGTTGAATAGATCAAGTTATTGTGGATTGCATATCAGCCAAGTTTCTAGATATGTAGTGGTCATTTTGCTTCTTCATACTCTCTTTTTTACCATGATTGCTCCAAAAGCTTATGGATGTCATAAAGCTTTACCACAACTAGTGCATCTTCTACCACAACCATATTAGTCGATGCACATTAGGATCCACTTTCACTTGCATCACCACAAGTTATGGAGTTCATACAACTTGATTCTTTTCTCCACCTCCACTATAGTGCATCTCTTGTCCACCTTGAGCCATCCTAGCTAACACATGTTAATCACCATGACCAGTTCATACAATACCATGATTGCCTTATCACACAACAACTAGTGTAAACATTATCACCAATGCTAGCTTTCTGTGCATTGGGAATCATCTATGATTCATATGGTGAACAACATGAGTGCATGATGTGTAGCCTAATCACCACGACTATGTTGTGAGTGTTCCACCCAATCCAAACTACTATTACTATTCGATATGCATATCATCACCATATGTTATTTTTTGTCCTGGGCCTTGCATCCACCATAAATGCTTCACAAATTTCTTAAATAGCACATTGATTGTGCAAAAAACTATCATTATGCCTTCTACATGAGATCTTTGAACCACCACAAATAACTCTTGGAGCATGTGGATCATCACAATTGCACCTACAGAACCTCCTTGAGTATTGGACATACCATCTCAACTATAAAATAGCCTTCTGAATACTCATAGATACTATCTAATTGAAAGCATCTTAGTCTTGTCACTCTAGACCTTGTCAAATAGTTAAGTCTTCATACATTATTTGAATGCTTCTCATTCACATAACTAGGTGGCTACCCCACATAAACTTCCTCTTGTAACTCCCCCTATAAGAAGGCATTATTAACACCCATTCGATGCATGATCTAACCTTTTGATGTAGCCACTACTATGACAACCCTCATAATGGCCATTTTAGCCATTGGAGCAAAAGTCTCCTCATAATAAATACCATGAGTCTATGCATATCCTTTGGCAACCAATCTTACCTTATAGCACTCAATAGATCCATTTGACGTATGCTTGATCTTGTAAACCCATTTTTAGCCAATAGATTTCTTACCTTCAAGTAAAGGTACTAGCTCCTATGTGTCATTATCCATACATGCATCCATACATGCATCCATTTCTTCATCCATAGCACGATCCCAATACACATTACCTATTGCATCCTCAAAACAAGTGGGTTCCACATCCTGTACAACCTCAGCCATATACGCACAATGATGAGCTACATAACTATTATATGTCAATCGATGTGTTTTCTTTCTTAGTCTACTTGATCTACATAGACCTGGATCACTCCTAAGTGCTTTAGCATCCTCTTGTACCTTCCGCACATCAAGTGTTTTAATAGACAAAATCCCAAATTCATTATCCAAGCTCAACTCAAAGCCATTTGAATTAGCATCAATCGGATTGCACATCTCTCTAAACCACTCTTCATGAGAAGTCATATGGTTAGAGGCACCTGAATCTACATACCATAAATCATTCTTTGATGAACCATCAACAATCATAGTATTCATAAAGTATTCCACAACAAACAGTTGTTCACTTCTGTCATCATTGTTTTTGCTCTCCTTGGTGGATGCATAATTACCTTCTTACTTTTTTTCATTTTTAATTCTAGTCTTCTTTTTGAAGTAGTTTTTAGAAATGTGGCATTTTTTACCATAATGTCGGCACTCCTTGCTATATCACTAGAATTTTGTTGCCTATTATAATCTGCAATTTTTCCTCTTTGACTCCCCCTTCCTTGGGAATGTCCTCCTCTATTTTGTTGTGCATCATAACCTTGACCACAATCACCACCTTTACCTCTACCATGACCTCTACCTCTACTAATCGAGTAAAACACATGTTCAAACTTATTCTTCCTTTGAGAAAAAGAGGAATCTAGGCCAAGATTCTTGTGCTTATGTATCACCATAGAAATCAAGTTTGCAAAATCAAGGATATCATCCCTCGTATTCATAGTTGACTTGAAGCTCATTATTCATCTCCAAGTCCATCTAAGCATGCATGCATAACATCATCATCAACCACCACATTGATAGATCCAAGAGCTTCCCCAATACTCTTAATCTTTCAAGGCATGATCATTAATAGACACGTTCCCTCTTTTTACTTAGTTCAGTTTTGACTTAAGCTGTAGCTTTTTGGCTTTTATGTTTACTTCAAACAACCTTGCTAGATTTATCCATGCAATAGCGGGAGTTTCAAATTCTTGTAAATAGCCCATCATGCTATATGTGACATTGGCAGACAACCAATATATGAGTTTACTTTGTGTCTACTCCCAATCTCTCTTAGCCTTTACCTATTTTGTAGTAGCATTTTGTGTAGGAACTTCAGGTGCTATTGCCATGTCTCGTTCAATATAATTCCAAACACCTTTGCCCTTCAAGAAATTTTTTATCCTAAACTTCCATGTAGGATAATTATTCTTATCAAACTTCTCACTAATAATCTAGTTGAAGTTGTCGGACATTTTAACAAAACAACTAACTTGCAAAAAACTGCAATTTGCAAGCAAGTTGATACAAGGTGCACCACAACTAGACACAACCTTTTTCACTGATTGCACAACAATATCTACAATCTGTAATTTGTATGCATGCATCTTTTGTATCTACAACCCAATAAATACCTAAAACCTTATAGATCCAAAATTTATAACATGTGCACCTGTAAATGGCTAACACGGTCAAAACTATTGTATACCCAAAAAATGTTGTTGAAACCAACCACATGTCTAGAATGAGGGATGAAATGACCCAAGATGCCAAAAATCACAACAAGAAAGGCCTAAAGGGCTTATCTACAATATATATGTTGTTCTTTCTACTCAACAAGTTTCACTGCAATCGAAAATTGTAGCCTTGCTAGCCTCACGAGCCTCCTTCAACTATAGCCCAAGGTTTGCAAAGAGCAAGGTCAAAGAGCTTCTTACTCATTGCTTGCTTGCTTACTTTTGTGCTCCACTGTCTTCACCTTAGTCTTCAATCAAGCTCTCACAACTGTGGGAGGGCTCTGATACCATGAAAATAAACAAGAGAGAAGAGAGATGAAGAGACCAAATTGTACCATCGATCCCTCTATTTAGAGTTGAGAGGTTTAATGAGAATTCAATCCCCATCTCATTGAATGTCATAACAAAAGCTCCAAGCACGAGGGATAGAATAAGACTTCCTAGAACATCAATGTTGGATGGATCACAAGTTGAAAAGGAAAATTGTTTTAGAAATTACAAAATAAGAAGTGACCAAAATCATCCTAAAGAGTGAATGTGCAGCCACTGTTCCCATTAAAAAAATTGTCTCAAGTATGCAAAGTGCTACAACAAAGCCCAAAAGCAATCATCAAGGAGTACAAAAGTAGGCTCAATATTCAAACCCCTAAAATCAATTAAAGGTGAATTAAAAAATAAAGGATTGTGTCAAAGATACACAAAGGGACTTTCAAGATTAAGAAGTGATGTTAGACAAGAGTGCTCTAGGAATGCTAAGCACAACACCTCTACCATCACCAATGCAATTAGGAACCATTAGGAGAGAACTATCTAATGTAATGATTGAAGGGGAAAAAGTTTCATGTCCTATCAAGAGTGGAGCCATGTTCCTTGGAGAGTTGGGATGAATAATTTTGAGGGCACATATTTGGGAATCATAGTAGTATGGGCCTGTACAAATGCATCGATTACTTTAGGAATGTTGGTCAAAGAAAATAAAGCATTATAGATATCTTTCAAATCTTAGATGGATTAGAAGGTGTAGGAAGAAAAGGCCATTGATAGGATGATTAGCCTAATAAATCCATGCCCAATCTAGCACTTAACCAAAGCCTTGGGTCATTAGGAGTAACCATTTTCTTGTAAAGAGCTAGTAGACACACTATTCCACTAGCTCTTGCCTTAAGAGATACTACTATAGTGCTTCGAGCTAGTAGACACATGAGTAGACACATGAGTAGGTGTTAGCATCATAAACTCAATATAGTGCTTTGAGCAAGGGATAGTCTATCCATAGAGAGTGTACACTTCAATTTGACTACAACGAATGTATTAAAAGTTATAGTCTCTTAAGCGTTTCCTAATCAAGATTATGGGAGTACAATTCTCTACTGCTTTTGTGGCATGGAACCAAGTGCATTATGACCTATTACTTGAAAGGCTATGGATGTAGATTGCATGATTCATAAAAGTTTAGGGCAATGGTCTAGCACTTTTTGGCAATAGGTTAGAGGTAGCTTCAATAGAAATTAAAACTTGGAAGATCTTTCATGTGGAGCTTGATTCCATCTTAGAAATGCTATCAAGAAATGAAACCTAGATAACTAATACGCCCTTGAACAAATACATTTTGTTTTAACAAGACTACATGCATAATTATCAACCCTAGCTCTACCATTTAATGACAAAGATGAGATTGAGGGACTAATGGCAAGTTTAGTACATGAAATTTCATAGTAGAGGTACCCATATATAGGCCATTCTAGACTTCAGTCTATATATGGGAAGTACAATCCATTCTATATTTGGAAAGTACAATCCATTCTATATATGGAAAGTAAAATCAAGTATGTTCCTTTACTGATCCTAAAAAAACTTTAAAATTTGACGTAAGAGTGGTTCAAATAGCAAACCTTAACCTTGAGAACAAGCCCAACACTTACTTATTTTAGATCTAGGTTTATTACAAGAATGAGTATACATTGGATGCTTTCATCAATGAAGGTACTAATCATAACACCCTCACATATGACACTTGGGTACAAATTGGACAACCTGAGTTTGTTTTAACTAACACTATTCTCAATCCATATTGACTAATAGGAAAGTAGAAGATCATGATAAGCATTGAAGTTGAAATTTTTCCATTCCTTTTCTATTCACTATCTAACTACAAGGATGTAGAAAAAATGTATTACTTTTGGAGGTGTTTCATGTGCTAGGCAAGTTGCAAATACTATTTTATCTATCTAGTTTTATCATATTTGGAAGCATCTAAGTCTTTGTACTCTAGGAGAATAGGTCCATGGTTTTCATGTGTGTGTAAGAGAGTGATTGAGTGAGTGACTCTGTGTGTGTGTGTGTGTGTGTGTGTGTGTGTGTGTGTGTGTGTGTGTGTGTGTGTGTGTGTGTGTGTGTGTGTGTGTGTGTGTGTGTGTGTGTGTGTGTGTGTGTGTGTGTGTGTGTGTGTGTGTGTGTGTGTGTGTGTGTGTGTGTGTGTGTGTGTGTGTGTGTGTGTGTGTGTGTGTGTGTGTGTGTGTGTGTGTGTGTGTGTGTGTGTGTGTGTGTGTGTGTGTGTGTGTGTGTGTGTGTGTGTGTGTGTGTGTGTGTGTGTGTGTGTGTGTGTGTGTGTGTGTGTGTGTGTGTGTGTGTGTGTGTGTGTGTGTGTGTGTGTGTGTGTGTGTGTGTGTGTGTGTGTGTGTGGAGAAAGAAAGAGTAACTGGTGTACGTTTTCAATTCTAGCTTTAAAGTATATATATGTGCATACTAACCTTTAGTCTTCTGGCAAGCTCTTTCACATGGAGGACATTAGCGAGCTTGGATTGTGCATAACTATAGTAGGGAGCAAAGCTATTTAAAAAAGCATTAGTTAGAAAAAAAATCCCCACCATATATTGTTAAATAAGGAAAGATGATGGACATGTGCACACATGCACATGCATGCAAATCCACAATGGCACATTTCATCTATGCATGCATAGACACACAAATGCATTCATCCATACACACATAGATGCACACAAACTCACTCCAAGAGCATGAATAAACATATTATGTATATGTACTTGCATAATGCAAATCTTCAAATGCATTTATGTAACTCTGTATATGTGCACATATTGCCTACCTAGGCAAGCAATCAAAGAGCGGAATATGAACGAAGATAATGCATTCAATATTTTTTAATGAAAATCAAATATCTTAAGGAGAAATTGATTGCTTGAAAGAAGAAATTTTTGAAGATCACTCTAGGCATTCATGGTTGTATTGTCTAAAATAAAGTTTGAAGCATTGTGGAGTTTGTATGTATGGCTAAAATTTTATCAAGATCTAATGTGAAGCCTCTCCATTCTTATTGGGAGAGAATATACATCTAAAGAGTTTATGCATTCTTGTTGTGAAAAAATATACATTTGAAGAGTTCATGGATTTTTTTTTGTAGGCAAACAATAATGTCTTTTGTACTAATAAGTATGCATGCACATAGTTTCTTCACATAGCAATATAGATTCTATAAAAAATAAAATTAAATATAGACACAAATGTATGAGTCTCATGGAATGACTATAACTTTTATAATCACATATTTCATTATCCATGTGATTAGGAAAAAATACTACATATCATGATTTTTCAATATTGTGATAAGTGTGGGTCACACCTATTAGTTGAATTAAATCTAGAGCTTTTGATGAGAAAAAATATTTATGATATAAAGGAATATATAGGTGGAACACATGCATAAAACTTTTTGTTCAATATTAAGTAATATTTTTCATAGAATTAAAATTTTCTTTGTTGTCAAATTTATGCATGTAATATGACTTACAAACATAATATCAATTTCTCTACCACTTTGGAAAAGATTTAGCTATCATTTGGTCGAATTCCATAAAGCATGCATTTCAAAGGTAGAAAATGTACCTTTTATTGTCATTAAGTTTGTGAAAATTTACTCCTTGGCTTCCCCCCCACTTGTGAACACATGATGTTACATTGACAATTCTCCCTTGAACTCCACTAAGCTTAGTAGTTTCCACCATGTGGGGAAGCAACAAGTTGGTGAGTAGGAAGTGACCTACACATGCAAAAAAATGTAAGTGGTCTTTGGAGGAGCACAACATCCATGCTTATCACTTTGGTTCATGGCAAATAGGAATATTTGGACCAGTATGCATGCAGAGTAATCATACAAGCTCATGCTCTTGAGTATTTCTAAGAACCATTATGCTGAATCAAAATTTGATCTCTTCTTAAGCTATTTCTTATGTGATCTCCATAGTGGATCTCATGACCAATTCACCTTTTATGCACACAAGAGGTTTTGGTCAAGAGGAGCTCTTCTTGATAAGAGTTGAGTTGATTATACTTCTAACAATGCTCATAGAGTACAGTTTTAATGAGTATATTTTGGTTACTTCTTTAATTGATATCCAATTGACTAATACTCAGTCATCTTTCTCTCAATGTTGGTTGCTTGATTCAAGGACTTCCTTTCATGTGACTCTGCATTGTGCTTGGTTCTATATCTATGGTCTTATGACAGGTTTTGTGATACTAGGAGATGATAATGTTTGTGATATTGTTGGCATCATAGATGTTCATTTGTAGTTTGCTATGCTGGTACTTCATTTGTTTTGTATGATATATATAATGTGTTAACTTTTATTAAAAGCCTTATCTTTGCAAGACACTTGGATGATGTTGGATATCATGTTTCCTTTGGTGATTATATATGGAAAATCACTTGTGGAAACCTCATTTTAGCTAAATGTTCCAAGAGTGGCAACCTTTATCCCTTACTTATATATTGCACTACTTATCATATTTTGGCTATGATGGATCTTCCACATGTATCACTTTAGCATCACCGTCTTGGGCATTTGTCCCTAAAAGAAATGAAAATTTTAACTCATTTACAATATCTCCCATCCCTAGACTTCTCATGTCTTGATTTGTGTAATCATTGTTTATATGGTAGGTAGAGTCATAACACACATAAAAAGTCTAGCTCTACGTGCACAAGTGAGCTTTTGGTTATTGTTCATTTAGATGCTTGCGATCCCATGCCATGTTAGTCTTTGGGTGGTGCAAAGTATTTAGTTACATTCATTGATGATTATTCACATAAATTTCAAGTATATCCCATAAAGCAAAAGTCAAAAGTATTGTCTACTTTTTAGCACTTTTTTGCTACGATTGAGAATTAGACTAGATGTGCCTTGAGTAGTTTTGCAATGAGAGAGGTATTAAGCATCAATTGACTTCCCCTTATATCCATCCCAAAATGGTATTGTAGAGTGCATGAATAGGACTATCAAAGAAAGAGTTCACAATATGCTTAGTCAACTAGACTTATCACATATATTTTAGATTGAGGCAAGTAGTGCTGCCATTCACTTGACAAATGTTTTCTTGTATACTACTCTTGGTGATAGAGTTGTAGAGGAGGTGTGGTTTGGAAAACCTCCCTCATATGCCCATTTGCAAGTCTTTGGATATGAGACATTGTACCATTTTCTAAAAGACAAATGTAAAAAACTGGATCCAAAGTTTGCCAAATGCATCTTTCTTAGATATGGTGATATATGTGAGATGGGTTATCTGCTTTTAGATCCACATGCTTGAAAGGTTATTTATAGCTATGATATTTTCTTTCATAAGGACAAGATGCATAAGCAACCAAAGTCTGATGTCAAGGTGGAACGGGCAATCTTTCATGAGGAGCCTCCTATTACCATGATACATCTAGGATCATGATATTGGACAGAA
Source organism: Lygodium microphyllum (assembly GCF_053477565.2). Classification (NCBI taxonomy): domain Eukaryota; kingdom Viridiplantae; phylum Streptophyta; class Polypodiopsida; order Schizaeales; family Lygodiaceae; genus Lygodium; species Lygodium microphyllum. The sequence continues at coordinate 60,762,847 of NC_141150.1, forward strand.
AGGATTGGATGTATAGGCTTCCAAACCATCTTGAGACACTCTTTTAGAGCCTCATGTCCTCGTGATGGTTAGGAGTTCTCTATGAATGATATCATGGTGATAGATTCTAGTGAGCCCTTTACTTATGAGAAGGCTATATGCAAAGGTGATAATCAATCTTAGAAGAGAGCGCTTTGCAAGGCTAACTTGGCTTATCTCCAAGAAGAAAGTCGGACATAGAAGGCAATAAGCAAGTCAAAGAGAATAGAGGTTTCACACTCTTGAGAATTGGGAATAGAGGCATTTTGAAAGCTTTGAGTGCAAAAAGAATGAAAGAAGCATACAAGGATAACTTTAGTATTGTTGAAAGTGTAAATAAAATATGGGGCATTTTCTTGGAAGATGGCAAAGTGAAAGAAATCATTAAGAAAATCTAGGTGTTGAAATTGCCTTTATAGGAAAGAACTTTCGCTTAGAGAATTGTGATGGGAGCTTTCTTGGCAGGCAAACGAATTGAAAAAGAGGAACAGTGCAAATGGTTGGTAGGCGAACCAAGTATGCAAGTTTGTTTGTTTGGAGGAATCAAGATCAAGTAGAAAACAAAAAAGTTGATCGTGAGTTATGTGAATATATTTATGTTGCATGAAATGTGGGCCATAAAAAACAAGCATTTATTTCAACAAGAGCATGCTAAATTTGGCTAGGAAAGGCTGACTTTAAAAGTTTTTAGAGTATTGCATGTATATAGGAGTGCCAAATTTAGTGCATGTACATTAGGAAAAATAGCAAAAGAAGTCCTAATGAAACTTAGCTCTGACGACATGAAATTAGTTGGACTTTGACTCCAAATGCAAAAATGGTTCAATACAGCAGAAGTATATGTTTTTTTTGGCATGTAATGTGCTTTCACTTTCCAAAACAAGGAACTTTCTTTGAAGGGGGGGTGTGGGGGGGGAGAAATGTAGCATGTATGATCCTAATATATGTATGAATGTATGAATGTATGAATGTATGTGGGCGTTAAAGAAGAAACTTGGGATTATGGGGATGGTTAGGGGTGTGTGTACCGACCTAAGTGATTAGTGGCGAAGGTCATCTCGAAGCCGTCGTGGGAGAGTTCGAAGCTCTTGTTGCAGACGGCTGCGTTATTGCTGGCCGAAAAGGCGGAGGGGGGGGGGGGAGATGTTAGTGGAAACTGCTTTGTGCTAATGCATGAGAGAGAGAGAGAGAGAGAGAGAGAGAGAGAGAGAGAGGCTAGTATGATGATTACATGGGGGCGGAGATGTTAGTGGAAACTGCTTTGTGCTAATGCATGAGAGAGAGAGAGAGAGAGAGAGAGAGAGAGAGAGGCTAGTATGATGATTACATGGGGGCGGAGATGTTAGTGGAAACTGCTTTGTGCTAATGCATGAGAGAGAGAGAGAGAGAGAGAGAGAGAGAGAGAGAGAGAGAGAGGCTAGTATGATGATTACATGGGGGCGGAGATGTTAGTGGAAACTGCTTTGTGCTAAAGCATGAGAGAGAGAGAGAGAGAGAGAGAGAGAGAGGCTAGTATGATGATTACATGGGGGCGGAGATGTTAGTGGAAACTGCTTTGTGCTAATGCATGAGAGAGAGAGAGAGAGAGAGAGAGAGAGAGAGAGAGAGGCTAGTATGATGATTACATGGGGGCGGAGATGTTAGTGGAAACTGCTTTGTGCTAATGCATGAGAGAGAGAGAGAGAGAGAGAGAGAGAGAGAGAGAGAGAGGCTAGTATGATGATTACATGGGGGCGGAGATGTTAGTGGAAACTGCTTTGTGCTAAAGCATGAGAGAGAGAGAGAGAGAGAGAGAGAGAGAGAGGCTAGTATGATGATTACATGAGGACGTTCAAAGGCAGGCGCAACGCCAAGAACTCGGCGGCAAAGGTCCTCACGGACGCGAACGAGCTCACGTCCAGTGGGAGCTGCAGGAGCAGAATCCTGGCGTGCGGCGCCTCCGCCTCAATCGCCCTCTTCGCCGCCTCCGCCTTCTCGCCACTCCTCGCCCCGATCACCACCTTCCATCACCCATCTTATTTCACTACACCCTCCAAATTATTACCTTCAAAGAAGTACAATGACCCCCCTTACATCTTCAATGCTTAATAATAAACTTATGCAAGATCATGCCCTCAATAGATGTAAGTCAACCTTAGTAGACATATATATATATATATATATATATATATCTCTCTCTCTCTCTCAATTTATGATTTTCATTACTACATCGCATAAAGTTTTACCAAACAAGCAACATGGATGTTTTAGTATGTTTTTAAACTAAGGTCTGCTTTGCGAATTCGATTGATCATGATGAACCTCCCTTTAGAAGGATTTCATTAGTAGATTGCATAAAGGTTTTACCAAACAAGCTACATGGATGTTTTTAGTATGGTTTGAATCTAAGGTCTATTTTGAGAAGTAGATTCATGATGATGATAAATTTCCCTTTAGAAATATTTGTTCCATGAACAAAAACATGTAGCTCCTCATTAAATTGCTTTGCTCCCTTTACAGAACCTAATTTCCTCTAGAATATACATTTTAAAAGTATATACTACTACATCAATCCATATCTCTTCTTTGAATGCTCACCTGTGCCCCTTGCTTGGCTAGAACCCTTGCACACTCTGCTCCTAACCCAGATGTTGCCCCTGCATACAACTAAATAGTCAAGAGGTGGTAACAGGATGTTTCACACCCACTAAAATCTCTCATAGAGAGTATTCATACCTACAATACAACCCTGAATCAATCAACAATCCCCTTGTGTAAAGAGAGTTCTATTAAGGGATTGCTTAAATGTTCATACTTGTGCACCATCCAATGGTCCATTTGTTAGAATCTATAGTTTCTTAAGCCTAGCATATTATGATCTAGGAAGTTAGTTAGGAGGGCAAAATTAACATCTTTGATTGCTTGAGGAAGCATTACCTGTGATAAGAATTGTGAGATGGGATAAGGAGATGCCTTCCATTACTTGTTCTGCTGTTGATCTATAGGCAAAACCGTGAGTTTCGTCCATGGTGCTATGGATCAATGAGTTATGCAATGAAGCACTTGACATTGTCTACTCTTTATACGAGAGTGATTATAAAGGGGTAGGAGTGATTTATCTGCAGAAGATTGTTTTTGCATTTTGTGAGCATGTAGAGCAATCTTTCAATATAGGTCACCTCATTATCTCCATGCGATGAGTAGGACATTACATATGGCATCTAAATATGGATTTTGTCTTTAGACGATTAGCAATGTCTTGCGATAAATAACAAATCGTTAGTTTTTGGCACTACTCTACAGCGATGAAATCCTTAATCATTCTACCTTATTATTATGCTTAAGTTATTAAAATTCTAATTACTTGTATTTAATTATTTGCCTCTGGGCTTTTAAAGGCTATGACAGACAAGTAATGAAGTGTGAATTAGGATGAAGAAATCGGTGTCAACGATGAGGCATATCTTCCGAAAACTTTGATGATTTTATTCCAGCTTTTTCTCGAGAGGATAATAGAACATTATTAGCAAGATGCTCGTATACAACAACATATTCCGAAAAGTCTTGGTAGCTTAACGCATACAACAACATTGATCAATACGCAAGATTTGGACATAATTGACATAGTTAAATAATATACATAAGCATATTAAATACATTGTGGAGCCATTAGTCATGTGTGTATGCACTCGAGAAATACTAAGGACGGCAGCAGGCATCATCAATAAAATACACTTGTATATCAAAGGGAGGTTTAGGTTCTCCTCCCCATGCCCTTCCAAACCTTGTTACTTAACCCAAATGACAACCTTTATCCACGAACAACTTAAACACCTTTTGCCAACAACATTTAAGGCACACTCACCTTCCCCCCTAGGGACCTTGCTCTTGTCCAATGTGTGCACTCCTTCAATCCTATTTGTGAAACCACATGAAAGGTTGCAAGTCCATTCCAACGCGCCACCCATGTCAGAGCTTGGTTTGCATGGATGATCAAACACCATGTTAGAGCTTTGCTTACATGGATGATCCATCAAACACCATGTTCTTCCCAAGGGGAAAAAGAGCCCTTCTTTGCCATGATTGTCTACTTTTAGTAATTCCACGATAGGGATGCTTAGCCCATATGTCGTACTACTTAGTGCACCATGATACTACATGTGGACCCAAAGGGGTATTCCTATTTATGATACTACATGGAAATCCAAAGGGGTGTTCCTACTTACCATCAACAACCGTGCCAAAATTTTCTAATAATTAACCTCTCACCCTAGCAGGTAGTGAAGTCCTCTAGTAGTCCAAAATGATTTAAGTCTTTTCCCTTTTCTCAAGCTAAAAAAGTGTAATCTCAGGTAAGGATCCTATGACTTTTAAGTCACATATCACACTCCTTTATCATCAACTGCAATTAGAAATGCTTGAATACTCTTTACTCCATGTCTTATCATGTAGATCCTTGTTGCAAACCCCTCCCAAGCACTAATGGTTTGACCGATGGAGCTACCTAATCTCGATATAAAAGGTATGTCTATAAGGCCTAACCAAGGCATAGATCAAAGAGGGAAAATCAAAATTGGCCTAATCCATGCTTCATATTGTTCAGTGTGGGAAACATCACCTATTCCACTATAGACATCCACTTGAGAAATGTCTTCTTCCACTACTATACTATTTAGATGCAATCTCCCTTATGTGATGTTGGCCCACTAGGTGTTTGGCATGAAAGAAATTTCCTACAACACAAAGTAAGAGTTCATGCAAGCTAATGGCTCCACTATATGATTGCCCGTAGTCCTTCCACTTTGATCCTTGATCAATCCCACCCTAAGAACCGCTTATGTAAGTAGGGGAGTTATCTAATCTTAACATGTAGGACACATCTACCTAATGATCCATTGAGAGCTTATAATAATAAATGAAGTAATGAAGTCTTACATCTAATCCACAATATAACCTATAGATTTACAATGCTTTGTTTTCACTTAGAGTGCCCTTGTTCACTATGGATGTCCACTAGGTTGAGATAGAGACAGAGTCTCCACCTTCTCTTATGTGGTTGGTGCGTAACGCGCAGGAATCTGCCAAACAGTTCGGGCAGAGCCATGGTCCAATTGATGGAACTTGACGTGGTTTTTAATGTAAGACAATCAGATTGCAAAACAAAATTCCAATGCGAGACATTTGGAAAACCAAAGCATTTTCATCATTATCTTATTACTTGTCTACATAATTACACATGATATTTGGTGTATCTCTTTATCTTTGTAAGTAACCTAGATATAACCCTTTAAAGGGCCTATTCTAACCTTTTGTTACCTTGATTCTCAAAGTTTCACTAACATGACCTTTGAGATTTTAGTTGATCCTTCATCTTCATAATCGTTAGGCCTTCCACTTTCATGGCCTTCCCTTCCATGATCCTTGACCTTAGCATAACTCTTCATTTTATTTTCTTCCAAAATTGAAGTGGGGGGGGAAAGCTACTTATGGAACCTACATGTGCCCCTTGATAGAAGAGATGAGAACATTATATTGCAATCATGGTGTATGTACATAAAACATTTGCATCGAATAGGTATTAAAAGGCATATTAGGTCAAAGAGAGAGAGAGCAATGAGAATTCTCATATCCATACTTCGTCTTATGGTGATCTCTATAATCTATGCCTTACAAGTCTCTGATATCATGGCTAGATCTAAATACTATGTGCCTAATACGTGCATGGTGGATTGTGCTAAGTAGTGTGGGTCTCCTATATAAATCATCTTCATCTAGGGTAAGAATATATATTATGTCATACAAGGGATGTGGGGCATTGAGGTTTCTCATATCTACTTCACATTGTTGTACTCCACAATCTTTCCCCTCCAAATATCTATGATGCCATGGCTAGGTTTGAGTTCTATGTGCCTAAGGTGGCTATGATGGTTTGTGCTAGGTAGTGTGGGTCTTATAGCAACCCTAACACATGGTTATCATCACCTACCTATCTAAATTGGATAATATGAGAGATGCCTCTCTCCACGCCTTAATATCTCCATGAGCGGAAATCTAAAGAGGGCAATCTAGCACTCAAGTAGACAAGCCAAAACCTTCTTCAAAGAAGTAATGACATGTCCCCTTAATCACATAGTATATTAGGTATCTACAAATTTAATGATAACCCGATTGAAGATCTATTTTGGTGAAGACCTTTGCATCTTTAAGCTCATCCAAAAGATCATCAATTCAGGGAATATGATACCTATTCTTGACCATTGACTTGTTCAAATCTAGATAATCAATACACATGAGAAATGATCCATCATTCTTCTTGACTAAGTGCACTGGAGAGGAAAACGGTGATTGACTTTGCTAAATTAAACACGTTTGCAGCAATTCTTTGACTTGTCACTCCACTTCTTCCCTTTCAAACTTGGACAAGCGATAGGGAGGTTTGTTGATGGGCTTTGTATTGGGCAACAAATCAATAGAATGGTCAACCTCTCGCTTTGGAGGTAAAGATGATGGTGACTGAAGTAAATCCTTGTATTCCTCTAATAGCTCTTTCAATCTTGGATCTCTTTTTCTTTGTGGAAGAAAATGGTTGATTTGATGATTGCTCTTCATTTACTTCTACAACAAAGAGTGAAGATACATGACTTGGCATTGATTTCCTTTCGCAATTTCTTCATGGAGATAAGTTCTATATGTTTGTGGTCTATGCCTTTCAATTCTATGTGTTGTCCTTGCCAATTAAATTCCATTTGTATTTGCTCCAAGTCTAAAGTAAATTTGCCAAGTATCTTCAACCAATTACATCCAATAACAATGTCAATAAGCCCCATATCCAAAGTCGTGCACAGATCGGATGTTGTATGCGCACGTAGTGAGCGCCGGAAGGTCCCCAAGAACAAAAGAACTCTATTTTTGCACAAAAAACAAGAGAGAAGGCTTGCACGACATGAAGCAAAAGACTAATTGGGTACAATCTCCCCCCATGCCTTGTGTGAGCGCTCCACAAAGCATGTATTTGATATATTATTCATCTCCAAGCTCAAAAAAATAGCCCAATTTACAATTAGCATGCTTTAGCTTTTGTGTTTGCTTTTGTCCCACTAAAGAATTAAAGCTATTAGCCGCCCAAAGAGTCAAGCGGTGCCCAAATACAATGTCCAATAACAAATATTTAAATCGTGTGCCCATGTGCATACAAAATAATAAATAAATGTCAGGTGCTTCAATAAATGAGCACGTCAAAATAAATATTGGCACCACGCCTAAGATGCGTGCCCATCAAAAATGATAATTTCTTCTAAATAACTTGAATACACGCTATCGCCCAGTGCTTCCCAACGCCACCGCTGCCTGCTCTACACATCAACTGAAGCATTCACGATTGTTAGAAAATAATAAAATTAAATCGACAAAAGTGAATACCTAGCAGTCTTCAGCTACAAAATAAATAAATTGGTTAGAACTCAATCCTAACCTTAATTTATTATGAGTGCGCACTCTAAACTCATAAACGTCTATTAATTTAAACATGTATGAGTGCCCGAAAAGGACAGACGTCCCCATCGACTTTTCGCACAAGGATTCCACCTTGTGTATGAGCCCCGACAATAAATAAAATTTTACGGAATCCTTCGCAAAACCTCACAGAATCCACCATGGAATATGCCTCCTGGCATCATACCCTCGGGGACGTGGGATAGCAATTGTCCTCAATTGCTATTAGCTCAATGTGGAGCCAACAATGAGGGGTAAGCACTTAGGTCTCGAGCGTGCATCCATTGGCCTCTTCAACATGATGATTTTTAAACTTAACCAAATATCTAGAATATCTGTGGCCAGTTCTAGTGGTCATAAAGTCAGTATCTAGAATAGTTTCAGGCTCAAGGATTTCAGTTTCTTCTTCTAGCAAATGAGGGATTTCATAGACAAAGTATACAAGTAATTGTCCTCTAAAAGATCATAATAAACTGATGTGAAAAGTGTTTTGGTAATTCTACTTTAAATGCATTGTCATTGATTTTGTGAATGATCTTGAAAGGTCCATAAAATCTAGGAGCTAACTTTACAACAGGGTGTTTATCAACACTTTGTAATCTTCACTTTTCAATACGTAATCAAACATAATCATCAACTTTGAAACTCATAGCTTTTCTTTTATTGTTGGCTTGTTTTGTGTGTGATTGTTGAGCCTTGGCAATCATATCTTTAACTTCATCAAAAATAGTAGCATGCATGTTAGCAATATCATCAGCAGCTTGAACTTTATACGACAATGATATGAAAGCTATAAACAATCTATTTTCATAAATGAGTTCAAAAAGTGCTTTGTAAGTGTTTGTATGGGGTTGTGTAATTTTGTATGCATATAAAAGATCTAAGATAGTACTAATGGTTGCTTCTGTTGACCTATTGGTTTCGTGGTTAAATCAAGCAAACAAAGTAGTCAAAAATTATTATAAAATTGAGAATCACAAGAAGAAATAATAACTTTTGGCAAACCATGATTAGTGAAAATGGTTGTTTCAAAAACAATTGTGCAACAGTCAATGTTTTCTTGCATGGCAAAATTAATATGCTTGCTGGGTAAACCTGTCAACTATAGTTCAAATCATATCATGGTTACTTTGAGTGGTTGGGTAGTCTATTAAAAATGTGTTCCTATGTACAATCATAAATGGATAAAGGCATTAACAAATCATATTGTTTTACCGAGGTGTCGCTTAAGTCTATAAACTCTATGACATGGATATGCAAGACAATGAATTTTGTGCAACATCAATGATGTAAAGGGAACAATGTCATACAATCTTTTCTCTTAAAATAGGAAGCTATCAGTACAAGACAATAAATCAATCGGAATCCAAGTATTAGTAACTAATGTAGTCTAATCAAGTTGAAAACTAGGGTCAATGTCAGATTAATCTAACTAATGTACCTTGAGATTAAAGTAATGGTAATTTATGACGGTATTTTCAATATATTTAACTACTAACTGTGGTGCTAAAATAGAACTAATTAAATGTCAAGAATAATAGGACTTTAAAGTAAGTATATAAATCTAGTATTTTATTTAAAGATTTAACAAAGGTTAGTTATACACACACACACACACACACACACACACATATATATGTATGTATGTATGTATGTATGTATGTATCCGGTGTGTGTATCTACATGAAAATTTATCATTAATAAATCATAGGCAAAATAATTAGTATGGTATTTTATTAAGAAACCAGGTTTGCTTGTATATACACATATATATATTCATATTAGAATAAATTATCTTAGATAATATTTCATGTAATCTATTAACTAAGAATTTATTCTAACTAATGTTAGGTACTAATGAATAGATAAATTAAATAAAATTGAAAAGCGAAACCTGGAATTTTTGGTTGAAGGTCTGTTGCTCATCCTCTACCCACGTATAAATAGATCATTGAGGAGATTTGCTTTGAGAATTACTTGGATGAGTTTGTGATATGTTTTTCGCCTTCATCACGAACTTGCTTTTGTCAGTTCCACCAATTGGATCGGTCTTCTTACAAGCATAAAAGTGATCTTCGTTGGACTGCCCATGACAGCCCTCTTGCAGAAACAAGTTTAGCAACAATTCGAGTGTGAACAGAGATTAAGAAGGTCTTGAAAACCATTTCCGGATTAACCATGTGAACTGCTGCTATGGGAGAGATTGAAGAGTGGTAGCTTTAAGCTTTAGAAAAGCTTAAAAAGCTTAAGCTTTTTGAAAAGAAAACGTGACTAATTTGAAATCAACACGACAGGATAAGAGGATGTTGACGCCGTCGTCGTCGCCAAGCAAGACGTGCTGCCGCCATAAACGATTGAATTTTGGGGCTTTAAGCTTTTATTAAGCTTTACTAAACTTATAAGCTAAAACTTAATGACAATTTTCTTATTTGCTTCTCTGAATATAAAACGACTTGCAAAAGGAGCTTGGGAAGTGGTCCTCTGTCGTCCAGAAGTAGTCCTTCGCGATCTAAGTGCGTAACAGGGGGTTCTTCACCGCCAGAAACACGCTGGTATTGACGGATTGCCACGAGATTGACTGTAGAGCTCGATCGTTCCAAGAGCTTCACCTTCACGCGAGATGGTAAGCGATTGGAAGCTCAGGATCTTAGCTTTGCTGTGATACCACTAGTGCACAGATCGGATGCTGTATGTGCCCATAGTGAGCGCTGGAAGGTCCCCAAGAACAAAAGAACTCTACTTTTGCACCTAAAAAAAAAGAGAGAAGACTTGCATGACATGAATCAAAAGGCTAATTGGGTACAATCTCCCCCCATGCCTTGTGTGAGCGCTCCACAAAGCATGTATTTGATATATTATTCATCTCCAAGCTCAAAAAAAAAGCCCAATTTACAATTAGCACGCTTTAGCTTTTGTGTTTGCTTTTGTCCCACCAAAGAATTAAAGCTATTGGGTGCCCAAATGCAATGTCCAATAACAAATATTTAAATCGTGCGCCTATGCGCATATAAAATAATAAATAAATGTCAGGCGCTTCAATAAATAAGCGCGTCAAAATAAATATTGGTGCCACACCTGATGCGCACCCATCAAAAATGATAATTTCTTCTAAATAACTTGAATACATGCTATCGCCCAGTGCTTCCCAACGCCACCGCTGCCTGCTCTACACATCAATTGAAGCATTCACAATTGTTAGAAAATAATAAAATTAAATCGACAAAAGTGAATACCTAGCAGTCTTCAGCTACAAAATAAATAAATTGGTTAGAACTCAATCCTAACCTTAATTTATTACGAGTGCGCACTCTAAACTCATAAACGTCTATTAATTTAAATATGTATTTTGTGAAATCACCCGCTATGGAATCACCCACTTGCACATTAAATTAACAAGACACTCAAAAAGGGCAGGCATCCCCATCGACTTTTCGCACAAGGAATCCACCTTGTGTATGAGCCCCGGCAATAAATAAAATTTTACGGAATCCACCGCAAAACCTCATGGAATCCACCATGGAATATGCCTCCTGGCATCACAAAGTGATCAAGTCCACTTGTATTGTGCAAGAGGATGATAGCTGAATTGAAGTACATGGACACACTTCTTTACTAGACTTATATGCACCATTGGCAACTTGTATCCGCAAGGAAGAATCCATATCAACGGGTAGCAACTTCAATCCATTCAAGGATTTGTTGTTGATGAAACTATGAGTGTTATCTATATCCACTAAAATATGTGCAACCTTGCCACTAATGAAACCTTTGAGTCTAAGTGTACTTTCCCCTTTGCAACCGGTCCATGCATCATGTGAGATGGTACACAAGGAAGCATTAGAATCATGAGTGGCACCTAGATCAAATGGAAATCCATCCATAGAATCATATAATCCTTCGTTAGTGCCATGCTCTTCTTCATGAGTCTCTTCAACCATTGGGTATGCATCAACATGCAGTCAATTTCCCTCTTGATCTTCCGCTTCTTCAACTTCCACATCTTGAGTGATCACCATATTGATTTTTGAGTTCTTAGTTTTGCACTTCATCTTATGATCTTGTGACCACTTCTCCCCACATTTGAAGCATAATCCTTTTGCATGCATTTCTCTAAGCGTGAGGAAGAAAGTTGTTGTTAGAACTATTTTGGGACAGTTTAGGACCATTTTCAGCTCTTGAAAAAGTGCTTCTTGTCTCAGCCACATTTCTGAAAGTTTTCCCTATTTTTGTGTATGATTTTCACCCTATTTAGAGACATAAATAGTGAGAAAAGTTGGAACTTTTTTGTTATAACTATTTTGACTGTTATAATCCCTGTTTTCTTGTTTAAAAGAGTCTCTTAATTGGTTGAAAACTTGTCCATATTTTGTAGGTTGATTGGAAATATTATTGCCCATACTCCTTTGCTAGAAATTTGTCGCATCTCTCTTGTACTTCAAGGAGTATCTTTCAACCAATTATATAGCCTCACGTAATATTTTTGGTTGTTGAGCTCCTACCCCCAATGATAGGGCAGGGTCAAGACCAAAAATGTATTTATTCAGCTTAGCAAAATCTGAAATGGCTTCAACATATATGGACAGATTCAAGTAGGTGTTGGAATAGTCTGTAACTGACATTCCTCTTTGAGCATATACATACCATCTTCTTTGGAGAATTTCTTTTTCCAAAGGAGAAACAAATACATCAATCATTGCTTGCTTGAACTCCTCCCAAGTGAAAAAGTTTTATGAGCTCACATCTTGAATTGTGGAGCTACTGAAAGGTTTGAGAGAGAAGGGTACTCGATCAAGCATGGAGGTAAGCTCACTACACTCATAGGGCAGAGGTTGCATATGGCTATGTGAGAGGTAGCAATTAGCATTCGACTCAAAACTCTTAAGCAATAAGCGGTCTGTGGGACTTGGTTGTCGAGCAAAAGTTTTTACTTTTTTGTTCCATTGTTGGGACCAACAAATTTGAGCCTTGAGTGCTTGCACACCCAAATCGAGCATTGGAGTAGGGTTTTCTCGAAATCGGTCCTTGAGCTAGATAAGTAGGAAGAAAGGGCATTTGATCTTCATTGCAAGTAATTGTTTTGGATTCTTGAAGTCTAAATAGGTTGGTTTGATTAGCATCGGTATTTGCTTGCGATTTTTAAGGCATTTATAAGCATTTAGGTAGGAAAATTAAAGGAAGAAAAAAGAAATAGGTTATGCCGCACTCGAGGCATCACAACTCGGCCTTGTCTTTGTTCATTTTTTCCTTTTTCGAGCATTGGAAGGAGATGTGTCTAGGGTGAACACAATTCTAGCATGTCATAGGTTCCTGTGATGATTGCATTCCTTTGGATCCATGTCCTCTTTCTCTATCCAATGTCATCATGGAGATGGGTCTGTAGTCCATAAGGACTGGGTTTCCCTTTTCATCATATGAGGTGTAGGGGTTGACATACGGTTCCTCATCGAGGGGTTCCTCTACATTATGCATGGGAGCATTGCTCTAAGAAGGCAAGGTGATGATTGGTGCTAGGGGTCTAGGTATTCTTGTTAGATTGATGTCACCCTTGATGTAGCTGGCCTTTACTCATTAGGAGCTGGTAGAGTTAATGGAGCTCCTCAACCAAATTGGAAGGGGTGATTCATTGGATATTGCGTCTGATAGGTTTGTTGGTATGGAAAGCATTGAGGCAATCTATTATGCATAGATTCATGCATGTACCTACCACAATTGGCACAAGTCCTAGGTCTCCAACTCTGGATATTCTGCTAGCAAATGATTACCACCACAATGCACACATTGAATGCTTGTTCTTGTAGGTCTTTGCAAAGCATCTTGAAGCTTCATCAATTTGAGCTTGAGATTAGACATCTCCTGGGAGAAATCCACACTATACCTTTCTCTTGAGCTTCAAAGGTTGTCTGCTTGCTATGAATGGTGGATCTTTTGCTATGGATAGTAACAATTAATGTTGGTTGTGAGGTTTTGCTACTTTTATCCTTTAGCAGATTGTCCACCCTAATGGCCTCATCAAACACATTAGCCAAGACATCTCGCTACAAACTTGAATTGCTTGTCAAGGCCTTATACCGTTCTTTGTTCTTTATCATGTTGATAAACACTACTGACACTTCCCTAGCCATAGGTCTCTCAGGTTCAAGGATTCTTTTATAGAGACTCCTCACATGGGTGATGTAGTCTCAAATCTCCTCCTTGTCTTTCTGGCTCACATTCATGAGCTTGACAATCATGTTATCAGAGTACCCTATCCCTAAGAAGCACTTGATGAACAAGTTCTTGAGCATATCAAAGTTGTTTTTCTCAGTGTCATTGAGGCTTGTGAACCAAGTCTAACCTTTTTTCCCAAGGCACAACCCAAAATCTTGCATTCTCTTATCTGCATCCATGAAGTTGTTTGCATCACAGTGACCTTTTTAACTACTCAATGAAGCTATAAGGGTCATCTCTTACCTTGTACTTGTCCACTTTTTTTTATGACTATTAGTATTTTTGTCCAGCTCCTATTCCCAGGTGCTACCCCCAAGCTGGTCAGAAGCGTCATAGCTAGTGCAATACTATTATTTTCTATTGACATGCGGTCTAGCAATCTCTTGAGCAAGAGCTCAAATGGGCTAAGGTATGCATTAGGTGTTCCTACTTCTCCTACCTCTTCTCTTGCGGTGGTGGTTCCCCCTGCCACATCCAAGATGCACTGGATTTTTCCTAGTTCAATCTCCTTCCTTTGCTTGTTTACACGTTGATTACGTATGAATCTTGCAACTTGCCTAATGAGGTCCTTTCGAGTTTCCTTTTTGCCTCTATGGCTACTGTGATTCCTTCTACCTCTCTTCCTCTATGCTTAACAAGAGTATGTTGGTAATAGAGTGACACTAACTACTAAATATCCATTGGAAACTCTATTGCATCGAACTCCAAGGAGTCATTTTTTTGAGCTTGTTCTTGCCATGGTTTTTGGGTGTTCTTGTGTGACAAGCATTTCAATGAGGCTAATGAGCCTAGATACAATGCTAGGGGCCTATGGGGATTCTTTGCAAGCTGAAAATACTCAGCATTAGGACCTACAAGTGCTTTCACCTTGTTGCCTTGCAGCCGTTAATGGCTAGGATGGAACTCCGAGTCTCTTTTTGGTATGATAGTTCTCTTCAAGGTTTGGATGTGTACAGTGACCTTCTCTCTTTCAACATTCATGTCACTCAAGTTCCTTATTTCAATTTTACTTTGTTATCCATGTTGGTTGTGTAGAGTCTAGGTCAAGGACATGCACCGTTTCAATGGCTTTATAGTCTTTTAATCCCTAGGAAGTCCTTGGTGCTTCTTGTGGTGTTTTTCCCTATGAAGGTACACTTTTCGATCTCCTTCTCACTTCTCAAGTTGTGGATTCTTTAGTCTCTTATCCTAATCAATATTCTCTTCTTGTGCATGGTTTCCTATTTGATCATTCAATCAACAACATGACCAAGAATAGGTTCCCTGCATGCCCTGTAAACTAGCTTGTAAAACCCTATCTAGCTCCTACACTTATACTTCATACAATCAATGAATTTTCAAAAAAATTCAATGCCTTCTAGGATTTCAAACATAATTTTCATCAATTAACTCATCGAGTTTCTTGGGCAAAACAATTTCAATCACAAGCTTGATAATCACACTATTTCCACAATTATCAGGCACTAACAAGTGTTCCATAAAACGCGAAGCAGCCAATCATAGTTTTTTGATTGTTCATGATGATTCAACATTAAAAAATTGAAATTTTTACTAAATTAACTGAAGTTTCAGCCCCATCATTCTCTTTCTATGCATGCATGTCCTCGTCAGACTACTCACAACACCCATAACTAGATTGTTTTGTGGTGTTGTACTATCCCGTCATGAATCCTTTCTCTCACCCTTAACCCATATGAATTTCAGTGATGAATAATAGAAAAATTCAGTAAATTTTCAACATTAATCATGTGCTTTAATCTTTCCCATTCATGTCAAAATTTCATTCACAACAAGTGATGCATCTAACTGTAACAAGCATGACCGCTTCTATGAGTTTTCCTTGCCAAGCTCTCAATCGAATAAATTCAACTTAGCTACAACAAACCATCCATATTTTCATGCTCTTGCGATGTGTCTTTCAACCCCATTCATTGCTAGCATTGACACTCATAGTTAGGGGCTTTTTGGGATAGTCGGGTGTTGACTGCAACTAGATAGTTGCCATCAAACTCCCAATCCATAACATGCTAATGCATCTCATAATGAAAAATCAATAAAATCAATAAAATCTCAAAAAAAAAATTGCAATATTTCATGACTTATCATCCCATCAAGCATGCTCAAATGATAGAGTGCTCACCATTGCCTATGATGCAAACTGTGTCAGTTCTCGTTAAGTAAGCATAGTTTTTTTTTTCAAAACAAAAATGCTTTTTTCCTAATCCAAAAATTCTCATAAATCCATGCCTAGTCTACGAAAAAACAAATACAAGTGCAATTACAAATTGGTTCCCTTCCAACCCATCCTTCCTAACCACGATATGGGAGGTTTTTGCATCGAACCTATCATGGAGAGAAAGCCCATCTCGCTCGGATCTAGTGTATTCCACTAGCCATCTATGGTCAAAAACTCTTTAAGAGGGATTTCATCAGGTCCTAATAGAACCAAAATGTAGGACCACTTTACCTACGTGTCAAATCTAGACATAATGATGCATATCAATCATGCGCTCCCTCAAATTTTCTCATGATCACTCACTCTGGAGGTTTTCTACCATCTCGTCTCACTCTCCCAACTTGCCATAAATACAAATTCGCAGCCCGTCAAGCAAGAAGAGAACTGAAGAATATTAATCAGTGTAAGAGAACTCGCCTCATATAGTCTAGAAATTTGCATGAGCTCCCAAGCTTTGACGACTCCATCAATGCATGCTGTGACAAGCTCCACACTTCTTGCCCTTCATCCTTTGCACGCAAGGATATAGCCTCCGTCTCTTGTTCCTCCAAGATCTGACGACTCTCTCTCTCTCTCTCTCTCTCTCTCTCTCTCTCTACAACACAATCTCTACCTTTCCATGTTGCAAATTGGGAAGATCCCAAGAAGGTGAGGGGAAGCGATGCAACAAAGACTAAGAGCAAGCTCACAAGCTTTCATGTCTCTTTGAACTCCTCCAACAAGCATGAGATTTCTACATAGAAATGGAAGCAAGGATAGTGAAGAAGAAAGAGATAAGCATGCTTTGTATTAGTCATAGGAATGATTTACAATAAGATTTCCTTCCATATATATGTGGCCTTTGAATTTAAACTTGGGTTGGACCTCTTATCTCAAGGTGCGCATTGTCATTTGTAATCTCTTGATACTCGCTCTTCAAGCCTAGTGTCCCGTTTAATTATCCAACTCACTCACTCACGTGCCATTAATTGCACATTAATTACAATTTGCATGAGAGTGAGCTCGACGCTCAAAAATGAGTTTACAAAATTTATTTGCCTCCCTTTCTTAATTCTTATTTTTTCTAGAGGGTCTGATGCTTTTATGTTATTTCTGTCTTTTTTTCCAGCTTGATGAGTGCTCTTCTTCTAAGCTTTGAATGTTCGCCAAACTAGATGTAGCCATTATTCCTTCAACCCATCACTCTTGAATGCTCCTCGGCTTTTGCACCTCTTACTTTTTTTAAATATTTAGCGTCCCTCAGTGTACTCCAGTAGCTTGTTGTTTCCCACTTCTTGTGGCTTCTTTGCAAAAAACATTAACAACAATGATCCCAAACCAAACTCAATACAAAACAGTGATCCTAAACCACAATACTAAATTTAGGTTCAGTACCAAATTCGATACAAAACAGTATTCCTAGACCACAGTATAAAATTTGGAACTGAATTTCATACATCATAGTATCAAATTGGACATATTTTGTACATTACCACAACTGAATTCGGTATATCATAGTACAAATTAGATAGAAGTACAGTTGTTCAACATATTAATTACCATTTGCACATGTTACTTTATACAGTACCAAATTTGGTACAAACAGTACCTAAATTGATACATAACAGCACCAATTTTTAGTGCAAAACAGTGCTTTTATATTGTTAATTAAAACCACAACCTAGGATAGAGATACAAATGGTAAGCATTCTACTTAGCATATATACAAGTTGTATGACACTAATCTCTACACTACAATATCAACTTTGGTACATTATAGTACCAAAATGGACAAAGGTACAAATGTCCAACATATTAGTTTCCATTTACACAAGTTGGTTTATATAGTATCAAATGTAGTATGCAATAGCATCAAATTTCATCCAAAATAGTATCCAACTTTGGTATTGTACATGTTCTGTAGTTGTCAATGATTCAAAACATAGGAATAGATACATAAATTTAGCACAATATGAGATTCATATACATCTATTGTTATTGACACAATACCAAAATTAATACCACATACTACAAAAATTAGGAAAAGTAAAGGAACTAGTACATATATTAACTAGAAAGTAAATACTACACAGATATCAGTATACACCATAGGCAAAGTAGCAAAAAAACTTTAGGTGGAATTGCATTGATTTTATATTGCCAAGGGTACAAAACTCTGGTTATATTACTCACTAGATGATAGAGGGGTCAAATCTATGGCACACCTCTCTAGCTATATGAAATGGTCAACCACAAATGAGGAGATGTCATCCTCTATATCAAATAGGGGGTTCCTTTAAGAGTAAGCAGTTGGGAATAAATCTTCTGTCCAGCCACATAGCCATGGGTAGATGACATCCATAAGGTAGAAGGGTTTAATCGGGCCATAATACGTAGTTTCATATGATCATATATAAAGGTACAACTCATAGTCACTCTTCAATGATCTAGAATCATCGATGAGAATTATATTGGCAGCATTGAACTGGGGGTGTTCTCCCATACTTTCTTCAGCAACTTCAAAAAAACAAACTTGCTACCATAGTCTGCTTTTATGTTTTGCACGTGCTCAAGACTCTAAGCCCAAACCTTACATTCATGCTAGAGACTCTAAGCCCAAACCTCACATTCATTCTGGAAAAACGTGTCTATAAATGTAAAGTAAGAAGTTGGTTTATAGTAAAATACATACACATAGTCCATTATTAAAAGCTAAGTATAGCAATACCTAAAAACAATCCTCTCATTTTCATCAATCAAGGAAAGCACACATTCATGATCTTGCACATATTATTCTTTGTGCACCATGACCACAACATCACGTATGCCTTCTTCCTTAGCTATAGGATAAACTCTTCCATAGTGGGTCTTATAACACAATAGGCCCACTGAGATACTTGCACACCCCAAGGTTTGATCCCATCTAGGAATGGCAATTCCCAAACATTTTTTTGATCTTTTTGATAACCCTTTAATAGCACCCCATTGATGTCAAGTATTACATGCCGGTTAGAACTAGCATGCACATCCTTGAAGAGCGATGTACCCTCACTTCGCCACCAAGGATGCCTTGCTATAGTACCCAAAGCCCAAATGAGAAAAGGAAGACACATAGTTTAAAAACAATGTTCCAAATAGCAGTACACAGTCCCAAGTGATGAACTATAGAAACACCAAAATGCCAAGGTTAGTACTAAGCAATATCCAAACCATACAACACACTACCAAATTGAAAGTATAAAATTAGCATAGCAGACTCCCTTATCGAATCTTATAAGCAAGAAAATATGATTTATGATATAATAAGATAAAGATAGAAGGTAGCGAAAAAACCAAAAGAAAGTGCTATTGATTCATATCAAGCATAGCACGAATACAAAGTGTTGTCACAGCCAACTGGATCTTGTACATCTTTTGACCACAATATATGAGGGGCTTCTTTGCTTTGATACAAAAAAGCTTTGACAAAGTGGCTAAATCAATGTAGTCACTTGCATCTATGTCCACCCCAAAGGTAGTATCCTTGCAGACATATCTCCCTCCACACTTTCAATCTCAACAATATACCTCGTAGTAGTCTCCCCCTTATTGGCATCTATCATGCTCCCTGCCTTCTTGGGTTTATCTCCCTTCCTACAAGCCTTCTTTCAATGTTTGTGCTTTGCAACATCCTCCCCTTCCTTCATGTTCTCTGTGTATTCCCCCTTTGCATCAGTAGTCTTAACATCAGGAGCCATGGTATTGCTAGGCTTTGCATCAATAGCACACACATTGGTAGCCAATAGCAATCTTTGCATTATTTGCCTTGGAATTAGCAACTTTAGTGTAATGGAGAGAACCTAACGAGACCAAAGAGAGAGAAGAAAGAGTGTAGAAGATAGGAACAGAGAGTGACAAGGTGAGAGAAAGACTAGAAGAAGAGAGATAAAGATAGAAAGAGAGAAAAAAAAGAGAAAGAAGAGGAAGGAAGCCATGGAAGTTGTGAAGGTGGAGAGAGTTTCTTGATTAATGCATGATAATTGGCCTAACCCTCTTACACCTTAAATACCATCAAGGTGACTGGTATTTTTCCTTTATTTTTCCATGTATCCCACTCATTACAATCCATCCCCACTCAAGGAGTTTTTGTTCACAAAAACAAAAGAAGAATGGGGGGAAGCGGGAACAAAGTACTACTCTGTGCAGTAATACAAGGGAAATAAGCATAGGAGAGGGGGACTAAATACCATGTGAAATGGGACATATAGAGGCATAGGTAGTATGGGCATCATATAGGGAAACCCACAAAAGAGACCATCCACCATTTCATGAAAATTAAGGCCCTAGATGAAGTGGACAACATGCTGTCTAGAATAGAAATGCTGCAAAAAAAGGGTCATAACTTTGGGTGGGGAGCTCTGAATAAAATAATTGAGGTGTTGATGCAAAGCTCATGAAGCATACTTTCAGTCCATGTAGGTGGGGTTGGGCTGAAAATTTTTCAAGGTCAAAATTGGTGCAAAATAGTTTGTTTTCCAGAAGCAATCTGCAGTCCCCAACAAGGCCAACTATGGTTAAGTTTCACCCAAAACAACATCCTTGAGGTGGGGAAATTCCTCCAAAATGGATGCTAGTCTCCAAGATTCTCTTCTAGAGGTAGGCCTTGCCATTTGATCAAGTACTCTCTAATTGATCATGTGCAATTTTTCTTTTCTCTCTGCCCAACAATTGCTTCAGGAATGTATTGAATAAGACCCTCTTCATTCATGGGGAGCAACTCCTCCACATAGTCTTTTGGTGTTCCAATGAATGGTTTAAGCTGGCTCACATGAAAGACATCATGGATCTTAGTGGAGGGAGGGAGTTGGAGGTGATAGGCCAAGTTGTCACCCACTTTCTTAACTATCTTATATGGCCCATAGTAGCAATATGCCAACTTATTGCATGAGCCATCCTTGAGTGTGGCATATCAAGACTTGGGGACCTTGAGAAGTACCAACTCACCTTCTTGAAACTCAAGAGAGCACATCCTTTCATTAGCATAGAGCTTCATGTGGTCTTGGGCCTTCATCGTGGAGCTACTAGAGTGCTCAAGAGAGGAGGCAACTTGATCGGGCATGGAGGTAAGCTCACTATGCTCGTAGAGAGAGATAGCGCGTCGGCTATGTGAGAGGTAGCCATTAGTGCTCGGCTTGAAACGCTTGAAAGAATAAGCGGTCCATGGGTCTTGACGGTTGAGCTTGAGCTCGCCTCTACTATTATGCTACTCATGACTTTGAGCTACTAGCAATAATCCATACTTTGAAGCTATTGAGACCCTATTTGTTTGGAAAAAAGTTCTCTCTGGCCACCATTGACCACCATAAAAGTCTCAAGTGGATCTGTACTCAGCAAGATCTAAATATGAGGTAGTGTTGGTGGGTAGAAGTCTTGCAAGAATATAATTTTGAAATTAAGTACGTGCCATGCAAAGAGAATGGAATAGTAGACACCCTAAGCCACAAAGCATTTCTCAATGCTCATCTTAAAGGAACCCTATAAATCAAAATCTTTAGTTACCATGGTGTCAATGCCTAGCAATCCTATCTAAAGGATGGCCAAGAAAGAAGCCATTAAAGACCCAAGATATCAACGGATGCTAAGGGAGTTCTGAGTCAAGGAACAAGACCCTAAACTCAAATTCAAGTATCAACACTTCTCTATTGATGAAGGACATGTCTACTTCAAGACAAGGTTATGCACTCCTTTGAGTTAAGAACTTAAGAAAAATATACTTTAGGAAGCTCATGACTCCCCATTCTCAAGACACTCTGGCTATGCAAAAACTCTCAATGCTGTAAGAAAAAGTTATCATCAGGAGAAACACAAAGGAAATGTACTTAGGTATGTTACTAAGACCATTAGATAAGATATCCAAGTTGCCGATTCGGTAAAAAGCATATGATGATCCTCGGGGAAGTTACTATATGTACATCCTCTAAATTACATGCATTCAATGCCTATTTATAAACATCCTTATTTGTGAATTTTTCCAAAATAAAACATAACCCTTTTCTATTCAATCTATAAATCAATTTCTTCCCCATGGAGCTTAAAACTATGTGCCAAAAATGGCTCATGAATTTTGTGTCATGGTCATGCACACTATGACATGTGGTAACCCATTCAACTTGAATACATGCTCCATAAACTGACCAACCACTTGAGATGCTATAAATTGTGACTTGGTGCGGATAAAATGGATTGCTTTAGTGATCCTATCAACTACCACATAAATGCTATTCCAACCCTTCTCCAGACCGGTACTAAAATCCATCGTAACGTGGGTCCACTTGCCTTTAGGCATGGGCAATGGTTTCAATAATCCATTGGCCTAAGGTTATTGTCCTTATTCTACGTTGACAAGGCACACATGGAGACACAAAGTCCTTAACATCTTTCCATAGGCCTCTCCAATAAAAGCTCCTTGAGATGCAATCGTAGGTTTTAAACACTCCTAGGTGACCAACAATCAGTGAAGAATGCATCTCTTCTAGGATCCGTTGTGTGAAAGAGGAAGCATGGGGAATTACAATCCGCCAGTCATGTGCCTAGATGAGACCATTTTTTAGTTGATATGGGGAGTTCTCACTCATAGTGCCTTCTTGTAAATTCCAAAAGACATGGTTGAATTTAACATCAAGCAAGTAGGCCTCCTAAAGTTCCTCTATTCAATCACTGTGAAGTTCTATGATGATCGATGAGACTTTGCATGTCTATAAGGGGAAGATCTAGGTTTGATAAATCCCATTTCAGTAAGCTCTTTAACTTGCTTGGCTACTTCCTCGTGCTCACACTTAGAGAGCCTATAAGGCGGCTTATGACTGGTTTCGAGTGGGGTTCCAAGTCAATAGGATGATCCACTTGCCTTTTTGGTGGGAGAGTTGTAGGTGGCTAAAAGAGCTCCTTATGTTCATCCAAAAGATCTTTCAAGGCTATATCATTGGTCAATTTAATGGATTGATCTGAAATATCCTTGTTTAAATGCAAGATAAAGATTTATGAGCATCTCTTAAACTCCTGTTTCAATTGCTTTGTTGTAATTAGCAAAAATTTTGCATTATCCCTAATTCTCTCTAAGTGTACAAGCTATCCATGCATCACAAATTCCATGTACAACTAAGAGAAATTGATTTCAATTTTTCCCAACTGTTTTAGCCGTCGCAACCCTAGACAACATCAATTTGTCCCATATCAAGTGTAATCAAGTCCACAATTGCCTCATAATTTGCATCCAAGCTTAGTGGTACCTTAGAGCATATGTGAGTGCTAATTTCTTCATTGCCATTAGCCACCTACACCTTAAGGGCCTATTGTAATTATGTGGGAAAGCATCTCAAACGGTTGAGGGATGATTTGTTTACAAAGCTATGTGTGCTACCACTATCAACAAGAACAAATACATGCTTCCCATTTATGTTTCCTTGAATATGTAGTGTACTTGGGCTTCTAGAGCCCATCCATGCATCCATAGATATGGAGCAATTAGAAGTAGTGTCATGTGGGGGTGTCATATGATTAGTCCCATCCATCTCACGAGGAAGACAGCCACTGAGGTCAAGGGGGAATCCATCCAAGGAGTCAAAGAATTGCTCATGGTCAAGGTCGTCCTCATAATCAGCGTTTTCATCATGGGGCATAGGAGATATAGCATTCAGGTCCTCATCCCCATGTTCATGATCTTCCAAGTTATGCATGCTGTGAAACTTGATAGTGGCTATCCTATAAGGTATTAAGAAGAATGATCGACATTATATTTTTCCCCGCATCTGAAACATAAGCCCTTAGCTTTTCTTTTTTTAACCACTTCCAATGGGATAAATTTCTGACCACTTGGGGTTGATGCATTGTGTGATGTGTTTTCATCATCCTTAGTATCTTCCTTTGGAGTGGCAGTCCGAAAAATAATAAACGGGATATATGGGAAAATAAAGGAAAAATACTAGTCACCCTGACCATATTTAAGGTGTAAGAGGGTTAGGTCAATTAATCATACATTAATAAAGAAACTCTATCTTCACCTTCATAGCTTCCATGGCTAGTTCAAGAAACTGTGAGGAAGAAGAGGGAAACTCGCTTTTGGGAAAAGTAGTCATAATTAAGCTATCCTCCAAGTCTTGAGTATCCTCCTTGGATAAAACACCTCTAAAATTGAGTCATAGAGTAAAAATGAGTTGTCATCTTTGTCTAATTGCCTCCAAATTCAGTCAGAGCACCCTTTAAAACTCCAAGGAAGACTACCAACCTACCTGGGTACTCCTTGTGTACCTGTGTACTTGAGTAACTAGGGTTCTTAAGACTGAAAATAAACTGAATCTAAAGGAAGGAGAGAGAGAAGAAGGATCAAAGACCAGTGCTCTAATACCACCTATAATGAAGTGAATCTAACAAGACCTAAGAGTGAGAAGAGAGAGTGCAGAAGAGAGTAAAAGAGAGTGACAAGGAGAGAGAAAGACAGAAAGAGAGAGAAAAAGAGAAAGAAGAGGAAGGAAGCCATGGAAGCTGTGAAGGTGAAGAGAGAGTTTCTTGATTAATGCATGATAAATGACCTAACCCTCTTACACCTTAAATACTGTCATCGGGGTGACTGGTATTTTCCCCTTATTTTCCCATATATCTCGCTCATTACAATTAGCCTCATCATCCATAGTAGCTTCCTCAACCTTGCCACCTGCACTCGGCAACTCTTCATCTAGTTCTATGGTCTTAAGGACTTGTCTCTCCTAGATTTTCTTTCTTTCCTGTCATGTCCTACATATCAGTCTTAGTACCTCCTTCTTGATATTCTAACTTATCCTCTAGATTAGTAATGTTTGAGGTATCTATCACATTTTCCACACTCTCCAGCCAGCTTACTCCCCTTCCCATCCATGATACTAGCACCCAGGTCGTCCTACATGACATCTTGTACATCCTTGAAAGCATCATCCTCCCCAAACATATTACTAGCTGCTGACTTGGTAGGCTCATGGCATTCCTTCACTCCCTTTCTGAACATATTCTATTTGACATCCTTAATAGAGCTTTTTGTAGGCACACACACATACACACAAAGGAAACACAACACAAGCTTTGATCAAATGACATAATCAATACAAAAAACCAACTTCATGCAAAACATTGTCCCCACATGCTCTTTAAAGTAGTAGCCTTCCCAATTATCCAAGCCTTTGCCTCTAAAAGGATAAAGTGTTACAACCAAACTTAAGACAAGTGCCACTTCTCTATAAAATAACAATAAAGCATGAAGGATGATATTGATGCTAGCAAGAAAGCATAAAGAACAATAAATCATAAAGGATGGTATTGATGTCGGCAAGAATGCATGAAGCTATCGATAACATAAGAAGACTCCAAAGCCTCCCCACAAGCAGCACAAGACCCAAAGACATGGATGGTATTCTTAGCATCCACAAGATGAGGCCTAGGCAACAAGGTGAACATTGTTCTATTCTTCACATTTGCAATGAGCTTGTAAACAAAAATTCAACTAGAGCTAACCTTTTGGGCACTTAATCTGAAACTTTTCATAGTCTTTTTGTAAAAGCACATCAAAAAATTAGACACAAACCCCTAACATCTCAAGTTCCATACTTGCCAACTCTCCAAAGTTCCATGTCATCCTTTCAAGTAATGCCTCTAAATCATCAACATAATCAGCTACTAGTCCTATGTGCATATGCTCTGTTTTTGTGCATATGTTGTTATCACTTTGCATCATGTGAGGCTTCTTATTACAATGGGGGAGACCTCCTTGGATGCACCATTTAACCTTCTCCATGATTCAATTTTTTTCTCCAACCCTCTATTCTTGGTCCCACACATATTCATCACACCTTTGCCAAAGTGGGCCCATGCTACCTATGGCCTTTAGGGTCTTTTGTGGTGCATGCACGACATCTTTCTTCATAAGCATAGCACAATGCAAACTTACTAGTTAATTCACCACATGAAAGGGGACTTTGATAAACGTCGATACCTAAAGCGATCCTGACACTAGCTCTAAGGTTGTAGCTGGGTCTCTATGCTCAACCAAAACACCCCACGGCCTCATGACGGCTAGGAGCGTCTCGAGGCTACACACACCGATCCAACTTAGATACGCGTTTGTATTATTTATAGCCAATGAATCCCTTCCCAACTTCTCATCGGGAATACACAAACAAAATGGTGCCTAGCACCTCGCACGCACATACACAAGAAGTACCCCTTGGTTGACTACCAATGATTGGCCCTTGAGATGTGCCATTCAAACATATAACACGTATGACACATAGTCCTCTCTTTTAATCGATCATTCTAAGAGGTAAAGTATAATCCTCACTAAATAAGTCCCCCAAAGAAACAGATCACTAACCCTACATCTCGAGCTCACCCTCAACATAGGTCAACATTCATAAAAGCAGGTGCTATGCATCGTGGATATATATTTCCAATAGCATGTAATGAAAGCAATGCAGCATTGGATGATTTGTCATGCTCAACCATTCTATTTATCCAAAACAACATTGTGACAATGCATAAACAGTTCTCTTCATGCTTTTCATACTAACGCATTTGCTTCGTTGCATAGGGAACAACACCAAGTATGATCATGCTACTGAACCCTTTAACTCTTAAAATAAACATGTCATATATGTAAAGTGCATCATAAAAATCACATCCCCCTCTCCCTACTAAGTGTTGTGCATGAGATGGTAGGTTTAAAGAGTATTTCAATGTATTGTTTTTTTATGGAAAGCAATAAATACCCACTCTAACATAGAAATAGGGCTAAACTGAGGTGAAACCTCATACTTTAGCCCTATCATACATCCACGGACACATGTATAATTCTTCTATACCTTTTGAACGCATAAATCTTATTTTTCTCTATTTTTCTCTATTTATTTATTAATAAATTGCTATTATTTTTTAATTTTCTAATACAACCTTATTAGGATTACTGAGATTCATCATTATCTTTCATTTCATTCCATAAGAACATGATTTTTCCACATGAAACTATAAAAATCTATATTGTGCACACCGAACCCGAGAAATTTGGGGATTTGTCCAGATTTGATATGAGCAAGACACAACAGTGATAATTGTCTTAGAAATTGCAAGAATTTGTGACATTTTGCCTCCAACATTTGGGGTTTTTCATGTACATGCAAGAATTGGGCTGAAATTTACCCAATTTCTCGACATTGATGCACATTGGACCCCGAGCAATTTGGGACTTTTGCTGTTTGGGTGAAATTTGTGCGCCATTTGGTAATTTTATGTACATACAAGTTTAATTCCATGCAATGTGGACACCTAGCACTTGGAAAAATTTGGGGGTTTTGCTGAAATTGCTCTATTTTAGCAAACTTGGTATATTCTATGTATGTTAGAGATAGTGCAGATGTATGGTTGATGCTTTGAGCACACAAATTTTGGGGCTTTTGACAGTAGTGCATGTCAAATTTTGTGCTCGTGGGTGCATATACAACAAAAATTGCATCTAAAATTTCGAACTTCTCATGTAATGTAATATATTTGTCCTTGGAGTAGTTGTAATCAGCTGTGGAGTGCTATAGCATAAGGTTTAATGCTTCGAAAAATTTATTTACAGGTCTGAAATTTCTACTTTTACGTGGTCATTTATTGCACGTTGGTACTTGTTTGTACCTTGGTCACTTGTGTGACAGTTTGGGCTTGCATTTGCTAAATTTTTTTGTCACATTTGGGTTGAAAATCATGGCTAGCAGCAATGACAGCACTCATCTCATGCACATTAAGAAGCTTGAAGGAGCACATAACTTTGTAGTCTAGCAAAAACAGTGCTACAATATTTTGTTGCAGAAGAAGCAAGCAATGCCGATTAAGACCAAACGAGCAAAGCCTACAGATATGGAACAGAAAGACTGGGATGAGTTAAATGAGCTTGCACGCTCAACCATCGAGCTATGGAATTCTAATGCCTTGTTGTTTAACATTGAAGGTTTGGATTCTACCTACGCTATTTGGACTCGACTGGAAGAACTGTATGCACAGAAGAGTGCCGCAAGCAAAGTTTATTGGCTGAAAAAGCTTATGGATTTGTGTATGAAAGAGGGTACATCAATGTCTACTCAGTTGAGTAAGTTTAACTCCATTTTCAGCCAACTGGTTGCCTTGAAGTTCATGATTGATGAAGAATTTAAGGCTATGTTCTTGCTTTGCACTCTGTTAGAGAGTTGGGATACATTCAGGACTACTATGAGCAATTCTAATGCGCTCCTTCTGTATGCTAATGTAGAGAGTGCTCTATTCATGGAAGAAATGAATCAGCAGAACAATGCATCCAGTAAGTCTTCCAGTGCTTTTGTATACTAGAGGTAGATCATAGCAAAAAGGCAAATCTGATAGCAAGGGATGCAGTAAATCACGTCGTAAGGATGTTGAATGCCATCATTGTGGCAAGAAGGGTCACTTTAAGCATGACTACTACAAACGGAAGAAAGAGAAAGGAAAGGGCAAGAAGATAGATTGATAGCAAGGAAGAGAAGAAAGGGAGTCAGCCTAAGAAGAGCAGTGTTCAAAATTGAAGTGGTGAATGCAGTCACTCATGACAGTGACAGTGGGAATGTCGTACTCTTTGTCTCTTCACACTTTAGTACACATGCTTTACTTGCAAATATGGATGATGACATGCATACTTGGATTCTAGATTTAGGTGATTCCTTTCATGTCACCCCTCATCGTGAGTGGTTTTCTAACTATACAAGGGGTCTACATGGTGTTTTCCATCTTGGGGACAACTATGCATGTGACATTGCAGGTATTGGCAGTGCGCAGTTGCAGTTTCAGCATGGTTCTATCTTCACAATTCAACATATATGGCATGTACCTCAACTCAAGAATAGCTTGACTAGCATAGGGTAGCTAGATGACAATGGATTTCATACCACCTTTGGTGATGGGAATGGAAGATCTGTAAGGGATCTAGAGTGATTGCTAGAGGTTGTAAAAGTGATACCTTGTATCCTCTCCATGTATCTAGTGTGGGTGACCATGTTGTTGCTATGACGAGCAACCAACTGTTTCTTTGTGGCATGGCCAGTTGGGACACATGAGTCAAACTGGAATGAAAGTGTTTTCTCATTTGGGTTACTTGCCTTGTCTTTGTTATACTGATTTTGAGTGTTGTGATCATTGTGTTTATGGTAAGCATGCATAGACATCTCATAAGAAGTCTCTTTCACTGAAATCTTCTCCTCTAGAGTTAGTACATTTCGATGTATGTCAGATGCCAGGGTTATCTTTAGGGGAAAGAAATACTTTGTCACCTTTGTCGATCATGTTACACGGAAGGTATGGGTTTACCCTATTCATAGCAAGGAAAAAGTACTTAACAAGTTTCAAAAATTCTTGGCATTGGTTGAGAATCAAACTGATAACACACCTAAGTGTCTTTGCTCTGACAATGGTGGGGAATATGTGTCCAAGGCCTTTCAGGCATTTTGTGATAGAAAAGGGCTAAAGAGGGAGCTCACTACCCCTCATAATCCGCCCCAAAATGGTGTCGTAGAGGATATGAATCACACCATTCAAGACAAGGTTTATACCATGCTGTCACATGCCGCTTTACCTCATGGTTTTTGGGCAGAGGTTGTTATGATAGCCGTACACTTGATTAATCGGTCACCAAATAGGTCTTTGGGGGGGAGAGTTCCCCAGGAATCATGGTTGGGCAAGCCACCTTCGTATGCATACTTGAAAGTGTTTGGTTGCGAAGCATTTGTGCACATACGTAAGGAAGAACGTAGCAAACTTGAGCCAAAGTCCTGTAGATGTATTTTCCTAGGATATGGTGATGAAGGTGAAATGGGGTCTAGGTTATGGGACCTCGAGAAAAGAAAAGTAGTACGCATCAATTATGTTATCTTCTGGGAAGATTGCATGCACAAACAGCCTAAAAGAACAGAGGAAGTCCGTAGGGTTATATTCCGTGAAGAAATACCTTTTGGACAGCAAAATGTGCCCACTATACAGTAGCAAACACCTGCTGTAAATGCACCTATAAATGTAGAAAATAATGCTAGAAATGATCAGACAGCCATTGCCCATAATGATGAGCCACTAGATGTGCAGGAACAGCCAACACAGCAAGCTATTAAGGCTGATTTGTAGGCTAAAATGCCACGACAGCAAGCTAAAAATGGAAATTTGCATGCTCAATAGCCAGCAAACAATGATCATTGGGTTAGGAGATCGTCTAGGGCTACTAGACGACCTAATAGATTTGTTCCTGGTGCAAACAATGTGGCTAATTATGTCATGTTGACAAATTGTGGTGAACCGTCTTGCTTCGAGGAAGCAATGGACAGACAGGAAGCAATGGACAGATAGGACAAGACAGAGAAGCAGCCAGGAAGGATAGACACCATTGGAGAAGTGGATCTACCCGATCTAATCAATCTCATCGACAACCTGGTGGAGAGAGAGACCGTTAACATGGCAGAGACAAGCACAGGGACAAAGAGCTTGACCTAGGCGGCCTCCCAATAGAGATCTAATGGCTAGTCGCCAATTACGACCTATAGGCCCAGACAGACAACCACAACAGAACATTCGAGAATGTCATAGCAGACCTATGAGAGGAGAGAAAAAGCTTTGTAAAGCCTAGTGACCTACAATCAGGAGCAACATGCCATGAGCTTGTGCTAGAGCATGGAAGTGCATGAAATTCAGCGAGTGCTAGCGCTAGCAAACAGGAATTGGACAAGCCCTGATGCCAAGAGGGAAAGAGCATTGAAAGGAGATCTTATGTTGAGTAAGCTTCTCATGAAGCGACTGCTAGACAATGCTTCTACCGAGCGAAGTGCCACTACAATGGCTACCTCATTGCTTGCAGGATTAGGAGTTAACCAGGGCTCCAAGAGCCAATCTAAAATCCCTATAGTCGTGAAGAAGCTAGAAACATACCAACCAGAAAACTATCCCTATAGCTTCGTAGAGCAGTTTGAGAAAGTTTGTGAAGTCAACAGCCTTACCAATCTCGCTCAATGATCACAAACTTTTGGCCTATGCTTAGGTGATAAGGGAAGAACTTGGTACACTAGCCTAGATGCCACAGAGTGCAATGACTTCAATAACCTCAAGAATCTCTTCATTAAGAGATTCTCGGAGGCTAGGTACTCAGACAACCTGATCGTATGACTCATGAACATGAAACAGAGAGATAAGGAAGACATCAAGGATTATGTGACCCATGTGAGGAGTCTCTTTAAGATAGAACGACCCACGGAGAGAGCGGTGTCTACAATCTTCATCAATGGAATACGGGGTGAAGAACTCTACAAGGCCTTGCCAGGCAACTCAAGCTTGCAGCGAGATGTGCTAGTAGGTAGGATCTTTGAGGAGGCCATTAGAGTGGATGACCAACTCAAGGAGAGGAACTCTAGGAGCTCAAGCCACGAGAAGAGGCTACCCCTAGAAACTTCGAAAGAACTTCAACGCCAAAAGATCAGGCATGCCCAAGTACTCAAGACAAGGGAAAGGACACTGGTCTAAGTCAGGAACTAGTAGAGATAAAGACGGAGCTAGACAAACTATAAGAGATGATGAGAACACCAACACATCCTCACGTTCAATGTGCGTATTGTGGTAGAAATCACATGCCTGCCAAGTGTCACAACCCTAGATCTTGCACAAATTATGGTAGGTTTGGCCACGATGCCATGCATTGCCAATTGCCAAGGAGACTTTCTTATTCGCAACCTTACAATTAGCCTTACCTAGTGAATAGACCGCCAAACTTCTTTGGGAGAGGAGCCCCACTGGATCTCTTGGCATCCAATGATGATAAACTAGCCATTCCTAGGATGGACATAAACCCCACTGGAATACCCAGACCACCTAGACCCTACGTAACCCATCCATCGAGCGATGCTCCAATCCACTATGTGGAGGATCCGAACAATGAGGGACCTTATGTGAACCATTACATCTCGTATGACAAAGAGGGTAATCCAATCCTCATGGATTATAGACCAATACTGGTGATGGCCTTAGATAGAGGTAGAGGTAGAGGTGTAGGAGGGTAGACCCAAGAGCCAATCTCGTGTTGGACTTGTAGTCATCTAGGACATATCTCCTCGTGTTGCCCCCAGAGGGAGCAGCCCAACCACAAGGCAAATCATAGGTGCGTGGAGTGTGGAATCACTCATCTCTTTGGTGATTACCCTAAACGAGAACCACCCTCTAGTTCACCAATCATGCCATTAGCCCCGTTGGGATTGTTTGGTGTCAAGACACTCATTGCATGTCATGTCCCACGCATAGACGAAGCAGACCAGCATATCATTGCCAGGGCCTAGCAACTTAGACATAGCCTCAATTGGGAAAAAGAGTTCATAGGCAAAGGAAAAAGAAACCAAACGCAAAGATCACACTAAAAAAGAAACCAAATGCAAAGAGCATGCCAATCTCACCACAATGATCAAAATTGAGAGACGCAACTGCACCATAAGAAGGGTCGCTTAAATAGAGCTCAAATGCTATGAACCAGCGAATCAATCAAGGCCATTGGCCTGGAAATGCATGATTTGGAGAAAGACAAACAACTAGCAATCTCCTCATCACCACACTAGTGACCACTCATGTGACACTAAGCCTAGGAGATCTGCTTAGGGAGCATTCAACACTATGGAAAGAGCTGAAACAATGGGTTAAAGGGTTGATGGAGCAAGCTACCACTGACTTGCACGAGCATGATGCAGAGACTCAAATACCGAGTTTAACGCTACACTCAGTGCCCAATTCCTTGCATGCCAATGCTTTTTGAGAAGGCTCAAAAATGCATGTTGTCTTACCGGTCTTAGCTCTCGGAGATACCACAAGAAAGGAAATTGTAGACACGGGGGTAGGAGTTAGTGTGCTTAGCCACGCATTGCTCTAGGTTTGGGGTAACCTGCCTGTTGAGAATGCTAGGCTTAATGTCATTTAATGTCACGCTAGCTAACAGAATGAAGGTAAGGCCATTCGAAGTGTTAAAGAACTGGCCCTTAAATATCACAAGAGTCCAATTCTCCATTGACTTTATAGTCATGAAGGGGGTGGACTATGCCATCATGCTTGGCCGGCCCTAGATGCACAATGCACGGGTCATAGAGGACTAGGGTAATGGTCTGATCTTCTTAGGCAATAGAACAAAGGCAATGAGGGTAGAGATGGACACTTGGAAGATAGTGCCAATCGACCTAGATGACATCTTAGCCATGCTGAAAGGTGACGCCTAGATTAGAAAATGCCGCACCATTATTCAAGTCGGATTCACCCTTTGAGCTACGACCCCCAGGAGAGAATCCATCTTCTAGCGAAGACGAAGAGTTCAATTTTGAGTCAGAAGTAAGCTCAGATAGTGATCCCAAAATGCCTCAACCTCCTAAGACTAGATGCACCAAAGGGGACCTACCCGTTCACCTAAGGTGCTGAAGGTTGAAGGAGAAAGCGGCCCAAGGAACCACAAGCTGATGAGAAAAGGAAGCTGCAAGACCTGCCAAACTGATTCATAAAGTTTTAAAAATGCAATAGGATAGTGATCTTGCTAGGAGCTAAACACCAAGGGCAAGCCAACGAACCAACAGAAGGGCCTGCCATGGTCAAGGAGGTCAATTTGGCCAAGGAAGGGGAGACATCCCAATCTGTCTTCATAGTCAGTGACTTGACTGAGGAAGAGGAAGCAAGTATCATTACTCTCTTGCGAGAGTATATCAACATGTTTGCTTGGTCCCTCAATGAGATAAAAGGGGTAGATCGGAGTGTAGTGACTCACAACATACCCATGACACCCTATGCAGCATGCGTCGATCAAGTAGCGACTGCATCCAATGAATCCTAATCATGCTCACGCAATGAAAGAGGAGATTGACAAGATGTTGAGAGCTGGATTCATTTACCAGATTGAGCACACGGACTGAGTCTCACCCATAGTGATCGTGCTAAAAAAGAACGAAAATATCAGAGTGTGCATCAACTATAAGAAGGTAAATGTTGCTACGAAGAGAGACAATTATCCATTGCCATACACTTAGCATGTGCTCGAAAGAGTGGATGGTAAAGAAGCCTATAGTTTCCTGGACGACTTCCTAGGATACAATTAGGTGTAAGTGCATCCCAACGATAGACGTAAGACTGCATTCACCACTGAGTGGGGTGTCTTTGCCTACATAGTCATGCCCTTTGGGTTGACTAATGTGGCAGCTACCTTCCAAAGGCTCATGTGTGCCATCTTCAAAGACATGCTTAGAAAGGAGTTAGAGATTTATGTAGATGATTTGTGTGTTCACTCTACATGAAAGGAACACTTAGAAAAGCTCAGAGCGATCTTTGAATGATGTCAGTTATATCATCTCTTGCTGAACCCCTTGAAGTGCCAATTTTGGGTGAAGCACAGATATATCCTAGGGCATTGGCGTCAAAGAACAGCATTGCCACAGACTTCTCGAAAGTCAGGGTTATTGTCGATCTTCTATCAGCATCCGATTATAAGGGAGTTCAATGGTTCCTAGGCCACACCGATGCTTTGTATTGAACTATGCATTGATTGCTAGACCTCTATACAAGTTGATGATTATATTTGAATGGACTGAGGGATGCCAATGTGCATATGAGGAATTGAAAAAGGCTCTAACCATTGCACCAATCCTATGAGTCCCAGACTAGACAATCACCTTCCATGTCCACATTGACGCTTTGAAATTTGCTGTGGGAGCTGTGTTGTGCCAGCCTGGTGAACACAAGACTATCTAGTGAGCTTTGTTAGCAGACAACTCACAGATATAGAAATGAATTACTCAACAATAGAAAAAGAGGGCTTAGCCATGGTATTTGTTGTAAAGAAATTTTGACATTATTTGTTAGCCACGCCTTTTACCTTCTTTGTTGACCATCAAGCATTGCTTTATCTTGTTAATAAAGCTTGCCCTACAGGATACATTGCTCGATGGTTACTTCTACTTTTATAATGTGAGTTCTCCATAGTGGTATGGAAAGGGAAGCAGCACTACATGGCTGACCATATGTCCCACATACCCATAGGAGAGGCCGCTAGACAAGGCATCCCGGACGAATTGCCAGATGCACATCTGTTTCACCTGTCTAGCGCGAGAGATTTATTTAGAACTGATTTGAAACCATATTGGGCACACGACATAGTCCAAGTGCTCGAGCACGGACTCCCTAATCGATCCATTGAGAAGGCCCGACTTAGGCAACTCATCCTTAAAATCCAACCCTATCAATTGATAGCATGCCAACTTTATAGACTAGGGCAAGATGGGTGGCTATGAAGATGTGTGTGTGAATATGAAATACATGACGTACTGATAGAGGCACATGCCGAGATTGCAGGACGACACTTAAGCACAGACACGACAGTCCGCAAGGTGCTGCAGTCTCAACTATGGTGGCCTACTCTCTTCCGCAATGCAGCATGATTCGTAAAACACTGCAAGCGACGAGTACCAATGGACCAAAGTCCTGATTCACAAGGATCAAATGGAGCTAACCCCTATCATTGCAAGACAACCTTTCGAGAAATCAGGAATTGACTTCATTGGGCCAATTGGTCTGGCAGCACAATATTCACAAGCCAAATACATCATTGTTGCCACGGATTATCTCACAAAGTGGGCTGAAGCATGAGCAACTTGCAAGAATGACACTAGGACCACTGCCAAGTTCTTATGGGCGCAGGTAATCTCACTATTTGACTACCCCATCACACTTGTTAGTGAGACCAAGGCATGCACTTCATTAATAAAGTGATTGCTCACCTCATGTCTACCTTCCTCATCATCCATCGCAAGTCTTTGCCTTACTATCCTCAAGCGAATGGCTAGGCTGAGTCTACTAATAAAATCTTAGTAAATGTCCTGACTAAGGTAGTCCTTGCTTTGCACAGCGACTAGGATAACAAATTGATGGCAACTTTGTAGGCCTACCACGCAAAGCCTACAAAATGGCTATAGGACACACTCCCTTTAAGTTGACTTATGGAACTGAAGCAATTCTACTTGTAGAGTTCTTTGTTCTTAGCCTGAGAATCGCTCTTCAAGAGAGATGGGATGGAAAGGAAGCATGGACAGACCGCCTAATTGAGCTTGAACGCCTATCGAAAACTCAACTTCTAGCCACCCATGCCCTGATATGTGAGAAGGCAAGACACAAAATCTGGTTTGATAAGCATGTCAAGAAGCAAGATTTTGAACAGGGAGACTTAGTACTCTTATACTCAGTAAAGGGTCATAAATAGAAGATGAAGTTTAGAGAGCTAGGGCCTTTTAGAGTCTGCGCCATCAGCAGAGCATAACTAGTAATGTCGAACTTGAAACCTTAGAAGGAGAGGGCATAGGCTTCTTCTCAATGGGAGTCACATCAAGAAGTATACCCTCCCATGCACCCATTACATGAACCTCCAATGCAAGAGTCCCCTGTCAATGTACAACTGGCCACAAGATTGAAGATGGGGATGAGGAAGCAATAGAACCACCCTACCTAAGCATAACGGTCACTGCCAAAAACATGACCACCCTCAATGCACTAATCAAAGAGGGGCCTGAAGTTAATGTCCTAACTCACAAGCATTAGACCCAAGTTGGCAAACTGCAATTACAGCCCACTAATGCCAAACTTAGGGGGCCGATCATATGCACTCTTGGGAAAGTGCAAAGTAGCAATCTCTATCGAGTCTAAGAGTATACCAATGATCTTTTATGTGTTGCCCAACACTAAAGATGTACGTACAGAATCGCTGTTAGGATGCATGTTTAAAAAGAAAGCTCATTGCAACATCGACGACTATGAGTCCCAAAATATTCACCTCACTATAGGCAACGTGCGTGTAGTCACCGCTTTCAGCAAGGGCAACGCGACTCCTTCAAAGTCCGTAAAGCCACCAGTAGAGAAACCCACCATCAAGTCTAAGGAGGGGGGTCATGACCCGTCACAACCCCGCTAAACCTCAAGACAATCATATCACTAGCATCACAGCTGAGGCCTACAAACCAAAGCTTCAATGGATACCTAACCATCAAGGCCCCCCCCAGGAGCAGACTCCCATGACCCCGCAAGGCTAAGAACCCTTCCTCGAAACCTAGAAAGCCAAGACGGAACTACCAACATCGACAAATGGTCAAGCTACAATGGGTCTCCAAGACCTTATTACAACCTCAAGGCTATTACAAGGGTAATACATGGATATGGGTACCTAAAGCCAAGATGGCCATGAGCACTACTCAAACATTGCCCTCGAGCTTGACCACCCAAAGCATCAAGGCAACTGAGGCACACATGCCGCCACGAGAGACTCAAGCTGCGAAACTCATAGAGCCCCAAAAGCCTAGGCTAGCAAAGCCTAAACCGAGCTATCGACAAAAACTACAGCCCGCTACTCACAAGCTACCTCAACACGCTCCAACTTGTGCCCTTAAGGCCTCAGAAGCATATAGTAGCGCAACACCCGCAGCTCCAACCAAGCCAGTCAACAAACAAGAGGCCAAGCCACATCCTTCGGAGCAACCCAAGCTGCAACAATCACCTACTGAGCTATCTAGTTCTATTAAACCCCAACCACCAAAAGCGGCCTTAGACGCTCTTATGAGCAGAGATCAATTTAACCTTGGCCGCACAGACTTAGTGGATTATGCAGGGGATGACTCGATTGCTTTCCTTAGACTCTTGGATGTTACCTTTATGACACTTGATAAAAGCTACGACATGCTGCATTTAGGTATTTTCGATGAGCCTATAGCGACAAAAGTGCGTACAATCCCTTGTTCTTGGGAAGAATTGAAATTTTTATTCATTAAGGCTTTTAAGGCAAAGCTGAGGAGCTAAATGCCATTGAGATCCCCAGAGAACATGCACGAAACCGACACCTCATTACATACTATCACAAGAGCATTGTCCTTTCCACATACGGAGAAATCGAGGAGTTAAAACAGCTTGCTAGCACTGACTCCTCTTTTTTGAGGAAATGGTATGCTCTCTTGCTTCAATGGGAGCTAGAGGGCTACCAAATCATGACTAATGTTGAGCAACCATGTGCCATCAAAACCTCAGATTATGACCCCACTTATGTAGCTCCAACCTCCTATAAGGTGTCGACCACCATCCGTAATCGACCCCTAGAAGAGCACCTCCTGACCCACCCATACCTAGATCGAATTGTAACTGAGGAGGAGTTACACATTGCCAATCGAATAAACTCTGATGACTTCCTCACGGATGTCCTCACCTACATCACTCAAGCATGCATCCGTCCCTTCAACATGGACCACTATGCTCATTTAGAATACAATCCGAATTTCTATACTTGGCTCATGCAGAAGTAAAGCCCCAAAAACACGTATTGAAGGCCCTTGACCTCTCAACCTCTAATCTTAGGAAAGATTCTTCTCATTCCCAAAGGGGGGAGGAGGTAAGGTGAAGTAAGGTGAAATCAATAAGTGGAATGACAAGGCGAAGTCAAACATGTAAGGGGGAATGAAACATGCAATGGAAAATTAAAGTCTTAATCAGTATCCAAAATAGATGAAAATCAACTCATGATTAAGGAAAAGTGTCATAAAATTTTGGAAATAAATAGAACTGCTCAAATAGAAAATTTCTTTTTTATGCTTAAGCATGTTCTTCTTTCCATAAAAGCACGATCAACTCCTATTTATCTTCTAGCAAGAAAGTGTCTTAA
Source organism: Lygodium microphyllum (assembly GCF_053477565.2). Classification (NCBI taxonomy): domain Eukaryota; kingdom Viridiplantae; phylum Streptophyta; class Polypodiopsida; order Schizaeales; family Lygodiaceae; genus Lygodium; species Lygodium microphyllum. The sequence goes on from NC_141150.1 coordinate 60,801,480, forward strand.
AAACGCTAAGAGTGAACCACGGTTTTATGATAAGAGGTGAAGATGGCAGTATAACAGGATCATGCCCATCGTCTTCCATTCACGGACGAGGAAAGAGGGAAGTATGGCCTCTTCCTTGAAAATCGCACCTACAACTAGTTGAAGTTCCGAAGCATCTATAACATTGCAGAGGTGGTGGCTAAGGAGGAGGCTACAAAAAGGGTTGTGGAGCAATGCAACCTAGCCAAGTACCTCGAGAAGTTTGAACAGGAGCCCGATCACGCCAAGTGTGTGGACTTCTTGAGGACCTAAAACCCTGATATGGAATGTGGGATAGTGACTGTGGGGAGGGGAGAAGGAGCAAAGCAAGTTCAAATTCAACTCAGTAAGGCCTTGGTGGAGAAGACGTTGGGTCTGGAACCTAGGGTGGAAAGGAGATAGAAGCAGGATGTATATGCCATGCTAATGAACATGAGGAAGGAACAAGTCTTGACAAACATGACATAAGCATTTATGACATCCCTGACCCAGAAATCAAAATGCAGGTGAAGGTCATCCATTCCCTCTTCTCCAGCCAACGATACAACTCCCTCATGCACAGAATAAGTGTGTCCATGCTAGAGAGCTTGGCAACTCACACATTGGATGAAATAGACAAGAAGGGCTACGTGTGGAAAACCATTTATCAATCAGCTAAGGCACTAGCCCTAGGTAGCAAGCCGACTGGTGGGGAATCCTTGGCATCAAAGGGAGCTAAGAGGAGGAAACCATCATCCAAAGCCTCGTTCATCAGTTATGGGGACATCTTGACTGCCCTCATCTAGGAAGCAGTAAAGGAGGTGCAGAATGCAGAGGAAGGAGCCGATGAAACACCTAGAAGGTCACCTCCCCATCAAGAACAAGAACAGTCAAGTGAAATAACAATTAGTGATGAGGAGGGAGCACCAATCCAACAAAAGAAAACCAAAAACGCCCAAGAAAAAGACAACACGGGAGAAGCAAGAAGAGAGAATGACAAAAAAGGAGAAGGAAGAGCTAATAAAAGCGCAAAGAAAGGAGAGAGAATGACAACAAGATGAGAAAAGACATTGTCTCATCCCACGCCCATCAACCTCCTAAGGAAGGCAAAGCGCTCTGTAGAGAGGCTTTTCGTGAGCAGATCTACAAGATTCTGGTCAGCCAAGATCTTGATAAGGTCAATAGACTTGTCCTCAACGACCTCACGTATAAAGTGATACCTCACCTCAATGTGTTTTGTCTTCGCATGGAAGACCGGATTCTTGGCTAACTCAATAGCACTCATAGAATCCGAATGGAGTGTAGGGATAGCATCAATACCAAGGTCAGCAACCAAACGACCCAACCAAATGGCCTCCTTGCAAGCCTCAGTGTTGCAACATACTCGGCCTCTATAGTAGAAAGGGTCCAATGCCCACAATATCAAGAGAGCTGTCATCACCCAAGCGCACATAACCTGAAACAGTACGGTATGAATGAAACCACTCTCGGCAAGGTGTCACATGAAAGGATGCACCTGAGTCCAAGAGCCAACACTGTGCATAGTAGAGTGTATCTCTGTCATGTGCGAAGCACTAGAAGAAGCTGCAAGGATATAATCATCATCAACATCCTCAAACTGCATAACATTGATCTCTTCAATTTTAACACTGGACTTTGTAGGCACTATGCTGTGATCAGAAGACTTATCCTGCACTTTGTCTTTCCCCTTATCTTTGCATCTTTCATTGCGCAGTTCATGACATTATGACCTAATATGGCCCTTTTTCCCACAATAGTGACAAGTAACATCTGCATTCCTGCCACGGGATTTGCTACGTGACTTCCCATGAGACTTGGACCGAGATTTTTGAGAATCCCGTCCACGGCCACTGCCACTGCCATGCTTTCCATATCCATCATTCCTACCTCTAACTATCATAGCATGCGACACACGAGAGGCATCCAAATTCTTATGGTTAACCTCTTCCTGCAGAAGAGCACTCTCAACATCAGATAATTTCAAGGTAGCAGTAGAGGCACATAATGCAGTGCGGAATACATCCCATGACTCATTAAGAGTACCAAGCAAGAAAAGAGGAGTGACATCCTCTACAAAAGTGATGTCTTGCAAAGTCAAGTTCTTGAGTATAGCATGGAGCTGGCTCAAGTGAGCAGACATGGTCACATTCTCCTTCATGCGCAGATCCATAGGCTGCTTCAACCAATACATCTGACTCGCTGGACTTTTCTTGGCATAGAGATTCTTGATTTTATCCCACAACTGCCATGCACTCTGTTCTTCCTCAAATACATTGTAATGAACCTGTTCTATGAGAGATAATACAATAGTGGACTTGCATAACTCATCAAGCTCAAACCATTCCTCATCTGGCATAGTTGCAGGCAGCTGCCCGCTCAACCTCAAAGGTTTGATCTGCGATTTCTGCACCAACATCTGCCAAATCTGGCTCTTCCAATAAGAGTAATTCATACCATCAAGCTTAGTGATGTTGAAAATAGCATGATCAGTGGACGAACTCGCCATAATGCAGGCTGGAAGACTGTAGACAATTCAAAACTGCTTGTTGTTTACTGTAAAAAATGACCAAAAAATCACCAAAATCGAGAGAAAATGGCGAGAAAAGTGTAATCCAAGCTGCTACCACCAAGTACTAGTGAAAGTACATCATTTCATAATATTTCAACATGAAAAATCCATGTCAGTCTAGAGTTATATGTGTGCGGTAATAAATGACAGCAGGGGTACTATGAGAGGCAATTGCTGACCAAATCACTGCACCAAGTCAAGAAATGACAGCCAAGACATGACCAGCCATAAAAGTGCATAAATCAGCACCAAACAGTCATCAAGACCCTGAGCAAACACCCAAACATGTCACCAAAGCATCCGTCAGTGAGAGTAGGCATACCCCCTGGACAGTAGAGCACGACCTACTAGAGTGGAAAGCCCAAGCTTAGGTCAAAAGTAATTCCAAGATATCAGTGCTGCATGAACCATGCAACATGTAAGTGTAAGAGATCCCAAAGTCTCAAGTATCTACAAAATGCTCAAAATAGCATAAACCTCCTGCTCAATGTTGGTCAAGCATATAAGATGCTCCCACTGGCTCAAAAGGTGGATAAACAAGCTCAACAGCTCAAGCAAACCAAGTCAAAGTACCAAAGACAGGTAACCAAGACAATGCCTCAATAGCATCCAAGGTCATAATGGAAAAAGCCAAGTCGTAACGGAAAAATCCAAGTCAATGTCCAACTGCTCAAGGGAATACTCAAATGAATGTCGAGATGAGCTCAAACAAGCGTCATCCACGGCCAAAGCATAAAGCATTCACCAAGATATCATAACCCATACGGGTAGCCTAGGCATAAACCATGTCATAGATGAAATGCTAGCTGTAAAAGAAGTGACAGTCAAACCCAAATCGAGCTCTAATCTCAATTCAAAAGCATTCGGGAGCATAAACAAGACATGTGGCATCGTCCAAATACATCATGACATCATGCAAGTAGCCGGGAGCACCCCGGACCAATAAGCATAACCCAACTGTAGCATAAATAGCTTCAACCTTGAAGTTTCCACCAGCATGTAACCTCTATAAATTGAGCAAATCAGTATTCAATCCAAGCTCAAATCCATAGGCAAACCATAGGCATACATTCCCGTATGTATAGGTACCAACCGGGCATAATTAGGCATCAAATGCCAAGACCTGTAAGCATAAAATTGAAGTAATAGGTGGTTGCCCTGTTTTGGACACATCTGAGATTGTTCAAAACACTCAATGGCTGAGCTAAATCATCTCCAAATGCATCTCACATAAGAGGCATAACATCCACAAGCGATCCGGTATCAATAGACATCAGTAGAAGCATCACATAAGCCATAGGCATACAAATACATGCTGTCTCAGACCTGAAATCTATTGCAGAATATTTTGTCATCAGAATTTGGAAAATTTGACATCAACATCACGTCCGAAGCGTGCCAAAACCCCAACTTAGACTCTTACGTTGCCTGAATCAGGTTCCGAATGCCCGAGATATGACAAAAAGAGTGATTTTTTGGGCCAGATTTTGAAACAGGTGCAAAAAAAACGTGAGCTAGCTGGGGGGTTTGCTATCTCACGTGTCAACAATGGGGCCCAAAGGGGGCACAAATGGGGGCCAAAGAAGGCCTACACCAAGCCTCAGTAAGCCTTGATAGGCTGGAAGCAAGATCCAGGTGAAGGAAGCTCCAAGATGTGTGAGCTATGGTTGCCCATAACCTGTGAAAACCCTGTTTACCGAGACCAGTGGACTGAGATAAATCTCTGAAATAATGAAGCAATACCTCAATGTTAATGCCTTGATGGTGCCTCAATAGGCCAGGAAGAAGCTCGGGAAGCCGGGGAGTGATGGGAGCTCAAGAGAATGAGCTATGGCTGCCGAGAAGGAGACCCAATGCGAGTGGGGAGTCAATGGGAAGCTCGGAATGCCACGAGCCAAGCTCAAGAGTCGGGAAGCCGTGCTCTGATACCAGTTGAAAGGTGAGAAGGATCGAAGCTTGCACTCGAGAGCTATGGCGAGAGAGCAAGAGCAAGAAAGAGAGAGACAAGAAATGGAAACTCCAACAGTCACAATGTGTGACCGGGCCTTCCTTTATTCAAACTATCACTAAAAGAATAAAGAATAAAGTGACGGTGACGAGCGCCCCCCGCCACTTGTAGTGTGCAGTGGCGGTGACTATCAGTGTAATAATACACGGGCAGCTAGGTGGAGGCACCTTTACCCCCAATATGCACTAATCAATGTGGGGCCTGACGTTAATGTCCTAACTCACGAGCATTAGACCCAAGTTGGCAAACTGCAATTACAACCCACTAATGCCAAACTTATCGGGCCAATCATATGCACTCTTGGGAAAGTGCAAAGTAGCAATCTCTATCGAGTCTAAGAGTATACCAATGATCTTTTATGTGTTGCCTAACACTAAATATGTACGTACAGAATCGCTATTAGGATGCATGTTTAAAAAGAAAGCTCATTGCAACATCGACTATGAGTCCCAACATATTCACCTTGCTATAGCCAATCTGTGTGTAGTCACCGCTTTCAGCAAGGGCGGCACAACTCCTTCAAAGTCCGCAAAGCCACCAGTAGAGAAACCCACCATCAAGTCTAAGGAGGGAGGTCATGACCCATCACAACCCCGCTAAACCTCAAGACAATCATATCACTAGTATCACAGCTGAGGCCTACAAACCAAAGCTTCAATGGATACCTAACCATCAAGGCCCGCCCCCTAGGAGCAGACTCCCATGACCCCGCAAGGCTAAGAACCCTTCCTCAAAACCTAGAAAACCAAGATGAAACTACCAACATCGACAAACGGTCAAGCTATGATGGGTCTCCAAGACCTTATTACAACCTCAAGGCTATTACAAGGGTAATACATGGATATGGGTACCTAAAGCCAAGATGGCCATGAGCACTACTCAAACGTTGCCCTCGAGCTTGACCACCCAAAGCATCAAGGCAACTGAGGCACACATGCCGCCACGAGAGACTCAGGCTGCGAAACTCATAAAGCCCCAAAAGCCTAGGCTAGCAAAGCCTAAACCGAGCTATCGACAAAAACTACAGCCTGCTACTCAGAAGCTACCTCAACACGCTCCAACTTGTGCCCTTAAGGCCTCAGAAGCATATAGTAGTGCAACACTCGCAGCTCCAACCAAGCCAATCAACAAACAAGAGGCCAAGCCACATCCTCCGGAGTAACCCAAGCTGCAACAATCACCTACTGAGCTATCTAGTTCTATTAAACCCCAACCACCAAAAGCGGCCTTAGATGCTCTTATGAGCGGAGATCAATTCTAACCTTGACCGCACAGACTTAGTGGATTATGCAGGGGATGACTCGATTGCTTTCCTTAGACTCTTGGATGTTACCTTTATGACACTTGATAAAAGCTACGACATGCTGCATTTAGGTATTTTCGATGAGCCTATAGCGACAAAAGTGCGTACAATCCCTTGTTCTTGGGAAGAATTGAAATTTTTATTCATTAAGGCTTTTAAGGCAAAGCTGAGGAGCTAATTGCCACTGAGATCCCCAGAGAACATGCACCAAACCGATGCCTCGTTACATACTATCACAAGAGCATTGTCCTTGCCACATACGGAGAAATTGAGAAGTTAAAACAGCTTGCTAGCACCGACTCCTCTTTCTTGAGGAAATGGTATGCTCTCTTGCTTCAATGGGAGCTAGAGGGCTACCAAATCATGACTAATGTTGAGCAACCATGTGCCATCAAAACCTCGGATTATGACCCCACTTATGTAGCTCCAACCTCCTATAAGGTATTGACTACCATCCGTAACCGACCCCTAGAAGAGCACCTCCTGACCCACCCATACCTAGATCGAATTGTAACTGAGGAGGAGTTACACACTGCCAATCGAGTAAACTCTGATGACTTCCTCACGGATGTCCTCACCTACATCACTCAAGCATGCATCCGTCCCTTCAACATGGACCACTATGCTCATTTAGAATACAATCTGAATCTCTATACTTGGCTCATGCAGAAGTAAAGCCCCAAAAACACGTATTGAAGGCCCTTGACCTCTCAACCTCTAATCTTAGGAAGGATTCTTCTCATTCCCAAAGGGGGGAGGAGGTAAGGTGAAGTAAGGTGAAATCAATAAGTGGAATGACGAGGCGAAGTCAAACATGTAAGGGGGAATGAAACATGCAAGGAAAAATTAAAGTCTTAATCAATATCCAAAATAGATGAAAATCAACTCATGATTAAGGAAAAATGTTGTAAAATTTTGGAAATAAATAGAACTGCTCAAAGAGAAATTTTCTTTTTTATGCTTAAGCATGTTCTTCTTTCCATAAAAGCACGATCAACTCCTATTTATCTTCTAGCAAGAAAGTATCTTAAAAACGCTAAGAGTGAACCACGGTTTTATGATAAGAGGTGAAGATGGCAATATAACAGGATCATGCCCATCGTCTTCCATTCACGGACGAGGAAAGAGGGAAGTATGGCCTCTTCCTCGAAAATCGCGCCTACAACTAGTTGAAGTTCCGAAGCATCTATAACATTGCAGAGGTGGTGGCTAAGGAGGAGGCTACAAAAAGGGTTGTGGAGCAATGCAACCTAGCCAAGTACCTCGAGAAGTTTGAACAGGAGCCCGATCACGCCAAGTGTGTGGACTTCTTGAGGACCTAAAACCCCGATATGGAATGTGGGATAGTGATTGCAGGGAGGGGAGAAGGAGCAAAGCAAGTTCAAATTCAACTCAGTAAGGCCTTGGTGGAGAAGCCGTTGGGTCTGGAACCTAGGGTGGAAAGGAGATAGAAGCGGGATGTATATGCCATGCTAATGAACATGAGGAAGGAAGAAGACTTGACAATTATGACATAAGCATTTATGACATCCCCGACCTAGAAATAAAAATGCAGGTGAAGGTCTTCCATTCCCTCTTCTCCAGCCAACCATACAACTCCCTCATGCACAAAATAAGTGTGTCCATGCTAGAGAGCTTGGCAACTCACACATTGGATGAATTAGACTAGAAGGGCTACATGTGGAAAACCATTTATCAATTAGCTAAGGCACTAGCCCTGAGTAGCAAGCCGACTGGTGGGGAATCCTTGGCATCAAAGGGAGCTAAGAGGAAGAAACCATCATCCAAAGCCTCGTTCATTGGTTATGGGGACATCTTGACTGTCCTCATCTAGGAAGTAGTAAAGGAGGCGCAGAATGCAGAGGAAGGAGCCAATGAAACACCTAGAAGGTCACCTCCCCATCAAGAACAAGAACAGTCAAGTGAAAGAACAATTAGTGACGAGGAGGGAGCACTAGAAGCCTAGTCCAACAAAAGAAAACCAAAAACGCCCAAGAAAAAGAAACGCAGGAGAAGCAGAAAGAGAGAATGACAAAAAAGGAGAAGGAAGAACTAATAAAAGCGCAAAGAAAGTCCAAGAAAGTTGAAGAAGAGAGAAGAAACAAAGTGAAGGCTGAATTGCAAAAAATAACAGAAGAAACAAAAAGGGTAGAGGAGGAAAGGCGAAGGAAGGCGGAAGAAGAAGACAAAGAGCATAGAAGAAAAGAAGAAGAGGACTTGGCACAAGCTATGCACATGTCCATTGAGTAGCATTGCAAGTACGAGGAGTTGGCAGCGATGAGCCCGCCAAGGCAGGATAACAGGTCAGGAACTAGTAGCCAAGTACCAGAAGACCTACCTCCACCCGTTCCAGAGGGAAAAGGCAAGGCTGCACTCTACTCGATCCCCACCATCTTGTCGGCCACCCCAACCATTGCAGCAACACTAGGCACCCCAACCATGGTTGACGCCAGCAACCTCATGGCATGGGTGTAGTTCTTGGTCGATAAAGCGCATACCCCCAATACTCGACTCTAGTGCAGGGACTCCAATGACAAGAATGAAAAGGGTCGAGGCCACCACCACAATAGGGCCACATCCCACTAATCAAGATGAGCATGTCAAGGAGCTTTATGCTCAATTGGAAAGAGCCAAGGAGGAGAAGAGAGCCGCAGTAGCAAAGCTAGAAGCTGAAAGAGAAATGTCACCTACCTTTTCCAACTAGAAAAAACATGCCATTTGGCCATACAGCAAAAAGAAATCAAGGAGCTAAGAGTGGAACTCAAGGCCACTGAAGATAAAGAGGACCACTGGCGAAAAAGACTAGAAGAAGAGAACCAGGAGCTAATTGGAATGCAAAGGGAGTACAAGGTCCTAGCCCTACAACAGAGGGAGCTCGAAATGCAGATGAGAAATCTCCAAGAGAACATGGAAGAGCTCGCCGCACTAGAGGCAGAGAGAGCACAAGAGCAAGTGAAACGTCAAAGAGAGAGGGAAGAGCGGAGTATAGAGTGCAAAGGGAAAGAAAGGAACAAGAAAGATTGGAAAGAGAGATCGAGCTCCTAACAAAGGAAAAAGAAGAAATTGCACAAAAATGGAAGGGACAGGGACCGATGATGATAGCCCTGTCACAAAGGCAAAAGGAGGGCTTGGAAGAAATGAAAAAGAAGGTAGAGGAATGGGAGGCCAAAAGTGAGGAGAAAGTGAAGGATCTAGCGAGTCATTTGGTCCTTGTAGAAGGAAGCAAAATACTAGCAAAAAGCAGGGTAGATGCCGCTCAGGCCAGTCTAGAGGCCCAACAACATGCCTTCCTCAGCACAATCTTAAATGTCACACTCTTTGAAGAGGAGAAGACATTTGATGTGCTTAAAAGAAAACTGGAAATAGCTCGCAAGGCAATAAAACAAGGGTTGCGCTTCCAAATCCAGGACACAAGCCTCATCTGGCTTGGCAAGATCAGCGACAAACTCTGTTGAGAGTGGGCTTGATGTGCAGGAGGTTGACACATTAGAACTCCAAGAAGAACAACCAGAGGAAGCAGTAGCATGGTCAAAAGCCATGACAGGGCACAACAAGATGAGGAGTGGGTTCCATCACCTCCCTCACCATAGCTAGAACCCCCTCAAGAGCAAGATGCCACATCAAAAAGGAAAGCAGAGGCTAAAAAGAAGAGGGCTAGAATTCTTGACCAAGCACTCAAAAGGGCAAAAGCGCAACCACCTGCAGTCCCAAAGTCTCCCATCCCACCAAAGTAAGATTGCTCACCCATGAACTGGAACACGAAGCAATCGGTATAGCAGCAATGGGAAAATCGCCACCAACCCTTTTATTTCACCTTCCGATACCCAATGGCCTTGAGCAAAGTGCTATCCACCAAAGTGGTAAAGGAAGTAGTCACCATGGGAAGAAGGCTTGGTGACCGATGGCTCGCCGAAAGAGAGAAGAATCCAATGGCTTGGGGAACGGAATCTCTAGATTACTGGGAAAATAAGGTTGAGGAGGTACCCCACATGGTAAAAGGCTATGAATTCCAACCTAAATGGAGGAGAAGAGTCTGCAATGGCAATGTGGATGCATGGATGTTGTTTTGCGGCTCCGTGCCTTCGAGCAAAATGATCCGACCTATCTACCGTATCCTCGAAGGGTAGGAGTAGATTTTGACCTTGACATCCATGGTCGATACGACTTCCCAAAGATCTACAACATCAATGCCACAAAGCCTAAGGAAGCACTCACTTTCTCAGAATAGGATCTATGGGACTCCATGGCTCACTTCTTGATAGAATCTATGGCCCTACTTGAGGACATGAATGACATACATTTTACCAGTTGTAGCCATCCATTTTTGTCCACCACTCCTCTCAATGTTAGGATAGGCCAAAAGGGTACATGCTAAGTAAAAACTTCCACAGTAAATCATTGAACCCCCCTACCTCCCCATCTCACACTCAAGAGCCATAGGAATAGATCCTCTATTTTATACTATCTCTCATCGTGACCCTATAATTCAAAAAAAAAAAAAAAGAGAAGAGAAGCACCTCACGAGCAAGCAGTTAGGCCACCCCACTTCACGAGCCACAAGCATTGCACCTAGGGGTCCTCAAGTTAGGCATGTCTAGTGGCTTCAGTTACTTGGCTCCATTCCTAACCGCCTAGCCCTTTTAATCCCCCACTCACTTAGGGCACATCAAGGGCAGGACATACCTAGGGAGGTCACACTCACCTATGGTTAGATATGTCTCCCTAAGCCGCACTCACCGCACCTCCCCTATGCACGAACAGGGTCCTCAAGTGTGGGACACCACCTAGGCTTGCGACCCAACTTCCAATTCCATAAGCACAAGCACATTATACCACACAGTAAGTAGACACAACCCTAGGTAGTGCACCTTCTTTTCTTTTCAGAAAAATCCAAATTTTGGAATACACAACTTGGGAGGCCCCATCATCCACTCAATTCACTCTCGGCCTCCACCACCCCAATTGGGTGATCAATTTCTTCCCAAGACCAATCCCCACAAGGCCCCATCATCATGACTCACATGACCACCTTTGAAAACACTGGATCCGCATCAACTCACAACCGCAGGTACCATGGAACCAGCACTCGTCTAAGAGGGGGGTAATGTTTATGCAACATGTCACCATGCAGATAAAACAAATCATAGGAGGACCAAACCTAAGTCAAAAAGTGAATGAAGAAGCTCATCCTGCCTAGGTGCAGGAAAAATGGAAGAGAAGCCAAGCTCAGAAGAAACAACGGAGAGCGCTAGATATTCTAGCAAGGTTCTCTCAAGGATTAAGAAAAGAACCAAATATTCTAACAAGGTGCTCGGAAAGAATGTGGAAAAGCACCAGATATTCTAGCAAGGCTCTCTCAAGGATGAGGGAGAACTTTTGAGGGCTCTCGCGAGGAAAACATGAGGCACAATGTAATTCATTTTATCAACATACCAAACCAACATTGGCAAAGGGATATGGCACCTTGAAGGGAATAGGGAAAAGCCATGGTGAGATTGCGGTGTAGCAACCGCAAAAAGCAAGAGGACAAATCCATCCAACACCATCGTCAATTTCAAGGGATAGATCCACTCAAGATCAACATCAAGGAAGGACCTGCCCCAACTATATCTTCAATTTCAAGGGCTAGTCCATCCAACACCATTCGTTGCAAAGGCTTGTACACAAACTCAAAAAAACCATCTGGCTCCATGTATCCCACCTCTCAACTACTACCCATCAGTGCCATGGGACTGGCACTAGGCTAGGAGGGGGTAATGTTAACCCCAATTTGAGATGGAAGAAAAAGAAGTCAAGAATGCGGATGCAATGGAAGAGGTAGGATGGAGAATGGCTAAAAGCGCAAGGACAACGTCAAAAATCATGACAAAGGCAAAAGCACATTTTTAAATGCAAGGCACCCCTTGAACTATTGTAAAAGAGTGCCAAGCTCCCTCCTATGCAAATTATAAAAGGTAAATGGGCATAGGTAAAGAGAGAATGCAAATAGAAGGTGGGTGCATAGAAGGAAATGAAAAAAAGGACCTTGCCACAATGGCCGGTCATGTAAAAAAGGGATGACCATCCAAAAGGGATTTAGTGTTATGTATAAAAGCCAAAAAGCAAATAAAGAAGCTCATTCTTTGGTGTGTGGCAAAAGTGGACTCTTCTTCTTCTCTTTGTCTCTTCTCTTTGCTTGCTTATGTGTGCTTGAGAGAGGGAGTGTAAAGGAGTGACGGAGTGAGTGTGTGAGGGTGAGGGATCTTGGAGGTGAAGCTCTCCATCACCTCATCTCTTCTTTTTCTCTTCTCTTCTCTTCTCGCGTCTTGCATGCGGCTATGGCGGATGGAGCTTGGAGGTGGAGGCTTGAGTATGCTTGAGCTTGCATCACGAATCGTGGAGCTACCAGTGTGCTTGAGAGAGCAAGCAACTCATTTGGGCATCGAGGTAAGCTCACTACATCCCGGTAGGATTGAAGGCACATCAACTAGGTGAGAGATAGCCATAGGTGCTCACTTGAAATGGTTAAACAATAAGCAGTCTCTGGGTCTTGGTGGTTGAGCGCGAGCTCCCAACACTATGTCTTTTCCTATTGTGGTTGTCAAACCAACTGCAAAACCAACTATTGAATATATGATGGAGGAGATTTTCAAGAACTTAAAAGACCTACAAATTAAGATGACTAGAAGGAAGTAGCAATTGCTTAGTCCAACTCCAGTTTCAGCCCTAATTTCTTCTACTACTGTAAATTCTGCCAAGATGGTGAAATCTTAGGGAGTCGACGCGCTTGTTGAGGAGAAGCAAAAAAGAGATGATGATCAGTCTGAAGGTTCAAAAAGGGTGACTAGGAGGAGTGATCCAATTTCTCAACCTTCTTCTTCAGAACCAGATCAGAGTATGGCTGATGTTCAGAAGCTGAAAGTACAGGAAAATCAAAAAGCCCCGAAGACAAAGGATTTGATGCCAAAAAAGCAACCTGGATTCAAGCTGGTTTCCAACATTGAGAGGACTACGGACTTGAAAAAGGAGATTGATTTTGATGAGGAGCTTACTAATGGTCTCAATGACAAGCTATCATGCTCGGATACTATGGATGATCATTTAGCATTGCTAGAAACTAAAAATCAAGAGTTGTCATATGTCTTTACTATCTGTTGAGTGCATCAAATCAAGAATTATGTGTATTAGATATTGTGTTATGAAAGGCTAACTCATCATACCTAAGCATGCACATGCTCATCTAAGCTGAAATGATATGTTGTGAAGATTGAAATCCTTGTATTCCCACATCGCCTCCTTGAATTGAGTACTCTTCGCCATCCTTTGCTCCCATCTCACAAAGTGTCCCTACGGTCGGCGAGCAACTTTCACGAACATCCATGCATATCCCGTGTGACAATGTAAAAGTGTGAAGACAATTCTTTCATGATTTCCCTTTTCTACACAAGTGCTTCGTTGCTTAGGGCTAGCACCCAGCTTCCTCTACTACTAATCCCTTTTAATGTTAGACAACCACGAACTCTATATGATATGCACCATGAAACATCAGAATTTAACATACTTCAACCACTCAACAATCCCCTACTCCCTATCATTTAAAAATTTCCATGCGTTGATAGGTGTAAATCATGGTTTTTTATGTATTTTTATTTATTGAAAGTGATAAAAACTCACTCTGACAAAGAAATGGGACTGAACTAAGGCTAAACCTCATGCTTTAGCTCCATCATACATCCACATATATTAATATTATTTTTTCATATTTTTATGATGTAAAAAATCTATTTTTCTTATTTATTTATAGAAAATTACAAATAATTATTGATTTTGTGGTGTAGACGGATTATTCTTATAGAAAGTGATTTTCTTAGTATGTTTCATTCCATAGGAATGGCAAATGCACACCAAAAACCCAAAAATCGTATATTTTTCCTTAAATTGCCTAGTCTCTAGTTTTGCATGTTTTGCATACAATTATTATACAACTGATTTTTTCATGATTCTTCAATGTGACTGATCAAATAGAGGATTGGCAATCAAATCCAAGCATTACTAGCCATTTCAAATAAGAATTCATCATAAAACGGTAAAATCTACCTTTTTCTCATAAAACCGCTCATTATTACACACGTTTTTCGATGTTGGAGGCTTTTGATGCTCTTTCACAGCCATTGATGATCCATCCAACTCTGATTCATGTCTCTTTCCATTCTTGCATCATCGTTTGACCAAAAATGTCCATCTCAGCCCATCCCCGTCTCTTTTACATTGATCCATAATAAGAACAATCTATAAGAGGAGAGAGGAGATCAAAATCTATAAACCTGGCCACCATGACCCACTTTTTGGCTTCCAGATCATATAGTTGATTCATAATGCCAAACCTTGCAGGGATTAATGGGGGGTCAAACGGACTCCGATCGACAAACCGAGACTTGCGTTGGCTTCTTGGCATCAAACTCCATCTAGAAAACCTCTAACTCATCTATCTGCAACCATTTCATTTTGCATGAAATTTTAGTCTTTTACAACCTCCTGTGCTCTTTTTCGCTTCAAAAATTGCCTCTAAAATCTACTTTTAGTAGGACTACCTTCTAAAACAGTTCTTAGAGTGCTCAACAATGTCTTTACAAGAGGCAAACAACTACTTAGACCTCCCTAGACCCACATAACCTAAACTTTGGGACTTTATGCCTTGATCATTGATCCCCAACAAAAGAAAGAAAAATCCCCACATAATCATTTAGCATAAAGGGAAAGAATGCATAAAGGGAGGATATCACCTGGACTTCGTCATGAGAAGCATTAGCACAGCAAGAGGCTCACTCCAGGTACTCCGTCATCGCGGACCTATTTCGTATAACACTAAAATAAAAAATCACTAAACATACCTGCACCAAACAATTACATGGCCCTCTTGGCATAATATAATATAACATTTCACAACAAAAGAGTTGGCCCTCTTGGCTTAAAGAAAAAAACCAGTACAACTTATACCTAAAGAAAAAAACCAGTACAACTTATACCTAAAGAAAAAAACCAGTACAACTTATACACATCCCTCCTTGGAGTAGTACTAACATAAAACAAGATGCTCCATTCCAAGGAGAAAAGAAGGCTCCTAGCCCTAAACTAGATGCATCAAATTATGGCCCCTACCTCCTGCAGATACAACAAGAGGTGTATGCATAAAATGTCATCTGACCATCCAATGGATCCAAGATAACAACAGTAAATGAGTCTTTGCTACTCTTTGCATTACCCACACTAACCATCACCAACCATATAAAGCATGTTTTGATAAAAGTCCCCATAATCGACCAGGTCGTCCTATCTCATCATCAATGGAGAGATCTAAACTAGGACTACAATTGAAAAATATGTCTTCTTCATAAGCATAATTTGCTAAGGAATTGGCAAACTAATTCTAATATTGTGGATCTAGCTAAAGAGACACTCTCTCAAACTGATCAATCAGATTCATAGGAGCGTGATAATACATACAAAGAATGGGATTCCATACTGTGTACATCCCATTCAATTGATTCAAAACCAACTGGGAATCCCCTTTTACTAATAGCTGGTGAATACCACCTTTCTTAGCAATATTTAGTCCCATGATCAAGCCTTTATATTCTACCATATTATTATTAAATCATGCCTCAAGGTAGGTAGCTTATTTCATCGTGATTCTATGGTGGGGATCTCTAATGACAATACTCCCTTTCTTATTAGGACCCATGGATGCTCCACCAAAATATAATATGTATGTCCACAAAGGCTTCACGCATCCAACTCCTTTATTCGTAACTATGATAGTCGAAATTTTGCATATTCAGAGGATGAACCAAAGGCTCTATCCCACCTTCTTCATTGAATCCAATAGGGATGCTCGTCAAAATCCTTAAACAATGATGGCAGAAGACTTTGATCTCCCAAACAAATGTCTCGACTTGCTCAATCACTTTATAGCCTTTTCTCCACCAAACAAGTCTTCCTTGATGGTATCTTTGTTCCAAATATGGGTGTTCTAAATGGGAAATCAGCTGCCCCATCAACCGATTTTTAGCCTCTCTTATAGGTTTTAAATCAATTCAACCTTGAGTTTTAAATCAATTCAACCTTGAGTTATAAGATAGTTATCTCGTTAGTATGCTTAAAGATAATAAAACTTAATATTATTTAGTTTAACCTTGTTTTTAAACTCCACTCCCTGCAAATCTACTATTAATGTTGTGGACTTATTTTTTCCAATTCTAACTATTTTGTAGGGACATCCCACTTAGGCTCTAGTTTCCCAGAAAACAACTCCCTATGCGCATCATAGTATAAAACTAACTACCCTTTCTTGAAGGAATACTTCTTTTCTTTTAAATCATGAAGCTGCTTCATTCGACGCTTAGCTACCTCCTAATGTAACAAACTTTGCAATTTGAGCTCATCGAGGTGTGCTAAAGTCGTAAAGCACTCAAAGAGTGCATCTTCATTCACCAAAGAATGGTTAATTGCAAATCTTATAGTCGATAACTCAATCTCTAGGGGTAGTATGCACTCTTCTCCATAAACTAACTTGAATGGGGTGTGGCCGATAGCTCGCTTAAAGGTCATGTTATACGCCCACAGAGCCACATATAACTTCTTATCCCAATCTCGTTTCTTCTCTTATATTATCTTCAATAGAATAACCCACAAGCTGTTTATTGGTACTTTCAACCTACCCATTTTCCTATGGATTATAAGGTGTCATTTTATTATGTTTAATCCTACATGCTTCAGCCACATGCTCCTAATCACCTTATTCAAAACATGGGTTCCACGGTCCGACGCTAGCTCGTTTGGCGGACAACATCGATATATAATCTAAAGCACGAAACTAGCAGTCTCCTTTGCATCTCGTCCTTCCTCATCACTCATGCTTCTGACCACTTTGTAAAATAATTAGTTGCCACTATGATATACCTATTCTATGTAGAGGATGATAGGGTAATGGGACCCATGAAATTGAGGCCCTACTTCTCGAATGGTAGTATAGCCATAATTGGAGTCAGCACAGGTGCTTCCTATTCTCCCTACTATCATGTCATTGACATACATCACATTGCTTCACATATGTAAATGCGAATGGGCAGCTACTAATATTCGACTCTTAAAGCTTATTGTGCAGTCAATCGTCCAGCAAAGTGTCCTGCACAAGCGGAGTCATGACACTCTTCCAAGATAAATGAAATCTCATTAGGCATAACACATCGGTGATAGACATCATCAACCCCTTGCCGATATAATATTCCTACAATCAAGGCAAATTTCAAAGCCTATTGCTTAATTTTTCTCTTCTCAGCCTTTGACAAAGCTGCTCCAATCTCTCTTATAGGTAGATGATCCGTTATGGCAGTATACCAAAATGGAATGGAAGCTGTATCAATTTGAATAGACCATCAAGGTCACTACCTTCAGCCAAAATTTCCTTCGGCTCCTCAAAATCCACAAGACATTCAACAATGCCCTGCAACTTTGGTGGCTTACTCTTGATTTCATAATCAAACTCATGCAAAGTGATTAACCACTTTGCCAGGCAGTCAGGAGGCTATAACTTATTCATCAATAGCCTCAACCCCTCCGTCTTTGTATAAAATACCACATTTTCATAGAGAACATAATACTTGAATTTCTTTGTCACAAATACCATTCCATTGCATAACTTCTCCATGTACGTGTAATTAATCTCGGATATCCCCAATTTAAGACTAGCAAATGCAATTGGATGATACCACTTCTCCTCCCAAAATTAGGCTAAACAGCACTGATGCTATACATTGTGGCTATCGAAAATATATAGAAGACCTCACCTCTTTTGGGTGCTTTCAAGACTGGCGCTTTCACTAATTTCTGTTTTACATCCTCAAAGGAGACTCGACATAGGTCACTCCAAACAAACCGATAGTTAAATGATAATAGATTCATTAGTGGCAACGTCCTCTTTGCCAGTGCATTGATGAAGCTTTGATAGTATCCCAACAATGATAGAAAGCTATGTACTTCTTTAGGAGTACATGGTGAACACATAATGATAATGACCTTTATCTTTTTAGGATGATCGATCACAATACCAACTGACTAACCACATGGCCCAATAACAATCCATAGGGCACTCCAACAAAGATGCACTTTCTTGGATTAAGAGCATTGCAGAATTGCCTGCAACGCCCAAAATATTGTCTTAAAATAACCAACTGTCTCTCCCTTGTGGGGTGGTTGCCCCCAGATAATCAATAAAGATTTTCAACTCCTCTGGGGAAATATCACCAAAAGTCTTATTAGTTATACGTTGCCAAGAACCTAGCACATTGCATAAGCTAAAGACCATAACATGATATACAAAGGTTCCAAACACAGTGATAAATGCCATTTTCAACTTATCTTCCTCTAGAATAGCCATTTGGCTATATCCAACAGAGCAGTCCATAAAATGAATAGATATCTCTACCTGCCAAACTATCCAAATCTAGTCAATGAATGGTAGTGGATAGTAATCCTTGACTATTTGTTTATTGAGCTCCCTAAAATCTATGCAAAGCCACATTTGATTGTTCTTCTTTTTCCTGATGATAACTACCGACGAACACCACTTTGTGTGTTGTATAAGAAATATCAGGCCAGCCTTATGCAATTTTTGCAATTGCTCAAATAGTCCATCCCTTAGCTCAAAATGTATTTACAATAACGTGATATGCAAAAGGTTCCTAATATAGTAATAAATGTCATTTTCAACTTATCTTCCTCTGCAATAGCCATTTGGTTATATCCAACAAAGCAATCCATGAATGCATAAATATCTCTACCCGTTAACTGATCTAGAATCTATTCAATAAATGGTAGTGGAGAGTAGTCTTTCATTGTCTCTTTATTGAGCTCCCTAAAATCTACAAAAGCTGGATTTGATTATTCTTCTTTTTCCTGATAACTACCGGCAAACACCACTCCGTGTGTTGTATAGGAAATATCAAGCCAGTCTTACATGAATTTTGCAACTCCTCAAATAATCCATCCCTTGACTCAAAAGGCATACTCCTCACTTTTTGTCACATAGGGCAACTACCTTCCTTCAAAGGAATGGTATACATGGCTAAGCTGGGAGGGATACCCTCAGCTCATCATAGCTCAAGGCAAAAATGTTGTGGAATTCTTGGATCAATGACACATAGTCCTTCCTTTCTTCCAGACTGAGCATAGGCCTTAATTTAATCGGTCATCGATCATCCAACATACCAAGGTCCAACTCGATCACGTCCGCATCTCTTATTCTATCTTGAGCTTCTATCAGCTCATTTAGAGTCACCTGGAAGACATCGTTTGTAGTGGATCCCTCTTTTGATTCATCACTTAACAAAGTCCCACTACCAGATGGATCATCTAATGCATCTAGTTCTAATGGAGATAAAGGGAATCTCTCACTTTGAGGAGATTCATGATATGCATCCATTATCACACGTCAGGCACCTCTACCCAAAATCGGATGACTTCCAAGTATATCAACTTGACAATTGGATTGCAAGATCCATGGCCTTCCTAACAACACTTGATAGCTTGGCCAACCTACCTAATAACCCTAAAGTCCACAATGCATTTGGCAACAATCATGCAGACTTTAGAAATGTAACCTTCAAGTTGCCTTAAACTTTCATCGACCATTTGGAGAATTGTGGAGGCATCATTTTGGATTTCCAATCCTAATCTTTCCATCAATTCTAAGCTCATAATAATGTTGATGAAGGATCTTGTATCCACAATGACATGGTCCACTAATATGCCATCAACATATGTTGCTACCCTTAGGCAATGCTTTTCAGCATGTTCAAACCAATCATCTCCCATACGAGCTATTCCCAAGGGCTTAATAATATACCCAATGTGAAGAATCTCCTTGAAGTCTTTATGCACTCCTAGAGATTAACTCGATCAACTGCAAGAGATTCACATCATGCTTCACCTCGCAAAGAGAACTTGCTAAATCAAATTCATAATAATTAGCAATGGTTCTCTTCTCTTGCTAGACCATCCTTTCTCTTGGTTGTTGAATAGGCTTTGGTGCATATTTCTTAGCTTTTACCTTCTTCTTTGGCGGCAATTTATTGGGGTCCATTTTTCCATCAACCACTTTTAATGGACCGCCGGCTTCCACATCAGGGTTAAGGACTTGCCCCCCTTTTTCATCCTATTTTGAGTTCATCTTAATAGGTTTTGCATTATCCCTGTCACCTTCTTTAGCCTTTTGTCCCGTTGTAATAGCTCGCAAATTTGAAGCCTTAGTGGCATTAATATGCACAGCTTTGATAAGGGTAACACCACTGGGCAGCTCCTCTATGATATCTTTTCCTCTTTGTAGTATTTGTTTTGGTCCTTCATCTCACTAAAGATTGTTCGCTTGTGCACAATGGTTTATCATACCTGGCTGCTTACTCCCTTATTGTTGAAGAGAGCTAATATTACTCTAGCAAGTACTAGCTAAATGGTCAGACTTCCCACATATGTCACACCACCTGACATTAGGGTAGTTCCTTGGAAAGTGCTAACCGCCACACCACTTACAACTGAATCTTGATGGGCCACCCTCTTCAGGTTTTCGACTTCCTATCAAGTTCTACTGCTTCTTTAGGAAATTAACATCTACGGCTATTTGTCTATATTGTTTTATTATCATATCAATATAATGATTCATCATGTCCCTGACTTCACCAAGCACATTTGATGTACTAAACTCATAGCCGCGATCATCCACTTGCCGTTTAGTCAATCTAACTAAATGATTAGGGATCAGTTGTTGCTAATTAATTGAAATTGCATTAGAGCTTGTCATTTGGCTTCCATTATTCAGTGGAGTTATTTGACTGGTTATATCGACATAGTCACATTAGAGAGAGATGGTAACATAGGCACACTTTGCATTATGATTCCTCTCCCATTCAGATTAGTCATGTATATTCCTTGACTTCCACTGGTCAATGCCAAATTATTTCCAAGCCCTAAACTCAATTTAAGTATGCCCTAGAAGTGTAGGCCACTTGCAATCGTGATTCTACCTCCTCTACTCATGTAATAGTCGTATTAATGTCGACAACAGCAACATTGCTCAATTAAAGTCCAGAGTGTGCAAAAAGTATTGTAGTTGAGGAGCAGCTAGAATGGGAATATCCCCCCCCCCCCCCCATCACGTGAAAATTTTGGGGCTAAGGGGCCCTTTGGCCCATGACTCTTCAAATCTTGGTCAAACTTGACCCATCAAATGTCTGGCCTCCCGCTTCTCCCTCGTCTAGCAACCTAATTTGTGATTTGAAAAATCATGCACGTCCATCTTGAAGTCCCAAACAGCCGGAAACTTGTCCTACTTTGATCCAGCACTCGAAAAAATTATGAAAAATCCGCAACCACTACAAGGGTCTGTCTTTTGAAGAAATTTGAATTCCCATCTTCCACGCTACTTAAAATTGTTAGATTCGTGTCTTCCACTTTCGTCAGACTTTAAATTCCGCTTAAAATTTCCATCATTTGGCACTTATTCAGCATTTCTTGGGTGTTTAAATCCTACTCTTAGTAAACTTTGTAATACAAAATTTTGCAATCATTGACCAATCTGCATATGAAAATGATTCTGATAGATCTTTGAATTTTTTTTGTACTTTTACTTAAAGAATGTTAGCCACACTGGTCAGGACAGGCAAATCATCATTGCTAAGATCCTTTGGAAGCTTTCCTTCAAGACTCAATCCATACTCTTCATGTAGGTTTTTACCTAAATTTAAAAAACAAAAAGTAGTTAGAAATACCCTCTCCATCCTTTCTAAGAATGTACATATTTATAATTTGTACATGTAAAACAATTACTTGTTGAAAGTTAATAATTTACTAGTATAATGTATTTTGGTGCCATATCTTCAATGTGACGATTGACAACACCAAAATTTGTACTCTAGAGTACCAAATTTAGTACTGTACATATTTCATATCATCACATTTCATAGCATGCATGGTTTCATGAAATAAGAAAAGAACTTCTATAGTACATTGCATACACTCTTACATGCTTTTTTATTGCACCTTAGCTTTTTGATAACATTGTTGGGAGTGCTTTTTTATTGCACCTTAGCTTTTGATAACATTATCAAATCCTTGTTAATGCTTCAAGGGATTTTGATATACCCTCCTTGCCCTTTGATGTGGGCTTCAGTGAGACTCAGCTAACAGCACCCTTGCTCTCCTTGGGGTCCTCATGGCACATCACATCAAGAAAGAGTGCATCCAATTCCCCTACCATCCCTACAATGGCCTCTAGAGCTTTAAGAGCAAGAACAATGAAGTAGAGCTAGAGCGAGGACAATATAGCAAAGTTAGCAAATAAGCACGTCAAAAGCAGAATGTCGAGTGTGAAACATGTGTGTGTGAATGGTGCATCCAGTTTAAACTCGAGCACTTGACCACTCCACCTAGTAATGAGACTACCTCTTTCACATTAGGTGGTCCCACATTTATTCTAGTCTAAAGAATAGTAGTACATGCTAAAGAATGTTTTTAGTTACATATGAAAGTTCATTTTCCTCAAGGGATTCTCTCTAAAATTCCAAAGGACTCTTGATATATGTACCAAGAAGGCGGAACTCAAATTGGCCCTTTTTTTGTACCACCAAACCTTGCTTTTAGCCCAATATGAAAATGGACTTAAAGGAAAATGGTTTGGAGGGAGGTAATGTGAACAAAGGTGTTGTATGAATTAATTTCAGCCTAAGGTTATAAATTTATCTTTAGAGAGATAAGGATAAGAGGAATTCAAAAAAACAAGTCATTATTGATCGTTGTTGGCCATCATTTTCACATGTCAATGTCAATAGGCCAGGGATTTTATGTGTAACACACTCGTTGATTTTGGGCCGAGTGATACTCCCACAATAGTTGTTGACCTCAACACTCAAGCAAGAACTAATCTCTCTCTCTCTCTTCTCTATCTTTGATGAAGAAGTAGGTCCCCTCAAAGCCCTAGCTTGAGTAGGCCCCTTAAAGCCCTAGCTCGAATGAAGCAACCCTCAGCAAGTTTCCCCCTTTTACTTAATGGGCAATAGAGAAAACTAGTAAGGTAGACTATATACAACTTCTATGATAGTTGCCACTCCCCTTCTTCTTGGTAATAAATGCCTTCAAATTGAACTAAATAAGCATGAGGAGTTCTACCTTAATGGGGTTTGTAGCTCCGCGCCTTCACTCTCCACTCCTAGAGCTTCTTGGACAATACCAATACTTGGACTCCCAAATGAGATGGAGCTACGGAAGCTTCCTACAACCTCATAGCCTCTTGGAAGGAGGCTTTAAAATTTTTTTAAGAAACATTGTAGAGCACAAGAAGTATAGGAGATTAAGGAGGGAAGAAGAACAATAGAAATGAGACCATAATGAAATGGAGAAGAATTACTTGATTAATTCATGGTTGAGCAAGTACATCTTTTTATAGGATTTTAGCTTGGGTACAGACCACTCTCTTTGCTTATGGAATTTGGTTACACATGCCTCTAGCTCCTTCTATGCATCTAGCACCATACATTCTAACATAAGCTAAACTTTAAGTACCACATTGCTTTGCTCAGTTTGCCCGTCGAGCTGGCAAGCATGCCAAAGAGAAGAAAAATGGTCACTTCATTGATTTGGATATGCTACAGTGCTTGCAGGCTAGCTTTCAAACAA
The DNA here is from genome assembly GCF_053477565.2 of Lygodium microphyllum. Classification (NCBI taxonomy): domain Eukaryota; kingdom Viridiplantae; phylum Streptophyta; class Polypodiopsida; order Schizaeales; family Lygodiaceae; genus Lygodium; species Lygodium microphyllum. Next base: position 60,825,081 of record NC_141150.1, read on the forward strand.
AACCTATAGGATACCTGGGAAGATGCAGCATGGAGATCTAGGTTGCCCTCTCAAATCCTTACTCCCAACTACCACTTCTATCTTGTTCAAACGATGATCTAGATGTTGATGCTGCCTAGCCCCAATATTTGGCCTAGTACACCTTCCTGAATCCTATCCCAATTGCTGCTAAGCCCGATGCCATAGCACCATCTATGCCCACCCCTGCATCCTCCCCTTCTATCAATGGCTTGTAACCTCCACCCCAACCCTTATTCCACAAGGTGTATTAATAGAACTTGGCAAGATGCCAATAGCCTCTTCTCCCACTCCAGATGCCACATATGTTGTAGCTCAAGGTAGAGGAGGAGACCTCAAATCCCTTCTCATACTGGGAGTGCAACAGCTCGATGAGAGGGAGCATGCCTTGCAAACACCCTTTGCACAACCTAAATCCATCAAGAGGTTAGATATAGTTATCAAATGGAAGACCATCATCAAAGAGGAGGTCATTCGCCTCATTGATGAATGAGGCCCCCCCACAAGCCTTGCATAGGTATTCTTTGACTTCACCATCGGCACTTCCTCTTAGGATCCCAAATGGATAATGGTCATGGAGCACTACAAGGCTCTTGACAACAATGAGATGAGGCCTTGGAATGTGTTGAAGTCATGTAGAGTGACCACCACAAACTCCTGGGGTTGATGCAGATGCCGAGATTAAATACTTCATGAAGCACATCTTGCCAGCACTCCAAAAAAAACTTGGGCCAGACCATGCATCCTCACATGCCTCCAAACCTAGTCCCAATCAATCCCAAATCCTGCACTCACCTGAGCTCAGGAAACAAGTACTCCTACCCCAATCACGAAAAAGTGCACCTTGGTGAAGAAGTGCAAGGAGGAGTCCAAAGACCATTGCACAGATATAAAGTAGCCAGCCCCACATCTAGGACTACCTATCCCACTCGCTCCACCACTACCAGTGTCAAGACCAAAATGACACTAGCTCTAGTGGCTAGCCGAGCTCCTATACACACCAAATAACCCTCATGGCTTCGTGGTGCATCTTGATTATAGGAGATGGTTTATCCAATTAATGCATTTGTAGACATGAGTTTCAAAATATAGTCCAACGATTTGCCCATCCCAAATCCAAGTCCAAGGAGCTTCCCATACATAGATGACTACTTCACCTCAATCTACACACACAGATGGCACCCCTAAGCTGAATGTTATGGCTCTTCTACACCCCAACGATTGGCCTCAGGATGCACCGTCTTAACATATAAAGAATAATGAAACATAGTCCTCTCTTTTTATTTTTTTCAATCTAGGAGATCTATTATTTCCTTACACAAACTTTTCCTATAAATAGTTGCTCTAACCTATAGCAAAGGAACCTCTTTCGCTCAAACTAAGTCAATAATTTGCTAGACATGTGCTATGCATCTAGGAGTTTTTCATTAATACCATGCTTTGTGCATATGTAATGTGTCATGCCCTAGTGTCCTAAAATAGTTTTAATTAATAATCATCCATCTGTTGTGCAGAGATATTATTTTCATGCTTTTCCCTAATGTAGTAAGGCATTGAGAAGATGGAACTAGGTTAACACGTGCTTCTGCTCCTTTAGATATTTTGTGGAACCTAAATGCTGCACTTCAATGCATAATCATTTATTTTTTTCCAATGAAAGGCTTGGCATTTTAACCTTCATTACACATTGATTCATTATACGAAGCATTCTTATGTTATATAACAGTTCTCCATAGAACCACCCCCTAAATGGCCACTTTAACATGCAAATGGGTGTAAACTTAGGCTAAACCTCATGCCCTACATCCCACCATACATCCAAACATGTTTTACTAATTTCTTGCATTATTTGGATTTAAAAACTATTTTTTCTAAATGTTTACTATTTTTATTTAATTTTACTTGATTATTTCTACTATGAATACTCATTATTTTGCAATTTCTGATCACACAATAACAAAGACCAACCATGGCAACTAGCATACAATATTTTGTTCACTTACAACATTTATTTCAACCATTTTTAGTCCATTATTACCAAAACTACTTCCATTTGCATGTTTTTTCGTGTCTTAGATAATTAATTTCTCATTAATGAGAGGTTGGTTTCTTAATTTTGTTTTTCATATCACTCAAACACATCACATAATACTCTCATAACAAATTTCATGCCATATGCACATTATTTTCATGATCAAACATTAAAAAGAACCAAATTTCCATTAAAAATGAGACTTACCGAGATTTTTTGCTTTTAATATTTTTACAGTTGCATACATAGCCAGAAATTTGGTCTGATTTCAGGCTCTAGTCAATGCTACTCATTGCCTCTTAGCATCGGCATCATCTCATCTTCATCCAATTCAACCCAGGCAGCCATATCTTATCCCAACTTCTTTTGGTTATTCCCATAAGAATAGCCCCACAAGAGGAGAGGGGGAGAGGAGAGAGAAAGAATAGACATGTAGATTTCTTATCAAACCACCATTCACGAAGCCGGAGGCAATGATAGAAAGTGAAAAAGTGGAGGAGAAGCCGGATGTCTTCAATTGCATAGGATATTTGGAGGCTCTAATCACCCTCTCTCCCTCTCCATCTTCATCATGCCCTAGTGCCCTCTCCATTCATTTAGTGGTCTAAAAAAAATGCCCCCCCACGAAAAAAATTTGGGGCTTGTGACCCTAAAGATCACACCCCAAACACCTGAAAAAACATCTTTCACATTTGGCTTCTTCTTCCTCCAGTCAGGCACCTGCATCTCTCGCGTTCAGCATTTGAATTGAGTTTAGAATTTTCTATCTACCCATCTAGAAGTCTCGCACTACCTGGTAGTTGACATTGTTAGTCTCCCCACTCGAAGAAATTTATAAAATCCAAAACCATTGTGGGGCTTGTCTTCAAATATGACTTTAAAAACCGTCTTTCACAAACGTTTAAAATGGCTGGATCTGCCTCTGCGGCCTCCAGTGGTGGGTTTGCATTTTCCTTCAAAAGGACAAATTTTGGCACCTTTTTTGCCCTCTATTTGGCTTAAAATCTCACTCTCATTGGCAACCATGGGGGCGAGTCATCTCATCGAACCCATGAACTAATCTACACACAAAGAAAATATAAAGAGCATCAAGCTGTTTTAAACAAAATACACAACATAACTCAAAACACAGCTCTCACCCCACCCACGGACAAAATCAAGGTACGAATTCCATAAGGGATAGGCCAAGTATAATCTGATAAAGAGATCAAGAGTGAGTTGTTGATCAATTGTTCCAACACAGACGAACTAAAAGAACTATCAAAGAAGTCATCTAAAGTGGTGGCTTGACCTACCTACTTAACTTAGGACAATTGGGCTAAAAACTCCTACTAGGTGAGAATTCCTATAGCCTGGTTTACTTGAATTCATATATTTTTCCATGTGTCCACAATCTTTATTCTTTAGTACTTACTACTCAGATGTGTAAAGAGGATGGATCTAAGCATATTGTGCCCCAAGGAGAATAGGGCATCGGCCTTAGGTCCAATCTCGATACCCAAGACCTACCAAGCTCTCATGAGACGACACTAAATCATTTTTTATGCTCACTTTTGTTTTCGCTCCAACCTACCTTATTTGCTTTTGGCTAGATGCTAACCCTAGAAAGGACAAGGCATTGGCTCGCGATCTACTGACTCTTCCCTAGGAACCTACTAGGCCTCTACAAAGCGATGAACATGGTTTTTCAAACACGGTCATTATTTTCCACTTTTATTTATCAGGCTTCCCTAATTTCCTCACAACTAATAGGAATTCCTAGAAATAATTACCTAGTAGGGTAGTAAGACAAGGTCACTAGGATTGCCTCTAAGATAGAGCTTTTCATGCCTAATAATGTCTTTACAAGAGGTGGACAACTACTCAAACCTCTCCAAACATACGTAAGCTAATCCTAGGACTTCATGCCTTGAGTTCCAGTCCCCATCAAATAAAATAACATCCCCCAATTACACATACACATTGTGCTTAAAGAGAAAGAACTTGGAAAGGAAAGATATCGTCTAGATTGGCCACAAGAAGCGTTCTTGCAGCAATTAGCTCCCTCTAGGTGCTTCTTCATACCTGTCTAGTGTAGTACTAAAATAAAAACCCATTAAATGCACACGCACCAACAAACAGACACATGGCCCTCTTGGCCTAATGAAATAGAACATCTATATCAAAACACTCAGCCCTTCTAGCCTAATGAAATAAAACGTTATAGCTTCTTCTACTTCTCCTCTTGGGGTGGGATTGGACATACAACAAGATGCACCATTCCAAGGAGAAAATAGAGCTCTCAGTCCTAATAAGTAAGTGCATCAAATAATGACCCATACCTCCTACATATAAATAAGAAGAGGCATATGAAAAACATGTCATCTAACGAGCTTGTGGGTCCAAGAAAATAATGGTAGATGGGTCTCGAATACATTTTACATTACCCAAACTAGCCACTGCTTGCCATGTAAAGCATGTTCAAATAATAGTCCCCATAATCGACCAAGTCTCACCTCATCACTGAGTGATATATCAGATCTAGGACCACATTTGAAAAAGAGGTCTTCTTCATAAGCATAATTCGCTAGTGAATCAGTGAATTAATTCCAATGTTGTGGAACTAGCTGAAGAGACACCCTCTTGAATTCGTTGATCAAGTCTATAACAGTGTGATAATACATACAAAGGATGGGATTTGTACCGTGTACATCCCATTTACTTGATTCAATAGAAAGGATGGGATTCATACTATGTGCATCCCATTTACTTGATTCAATATCAACTGAGAATCTCCCTTTACCAATAAATGCAAATATCGCCTCTCTTAGCAACATTCAAGGCTTTATATTCTATTATATTGTTGGTAAACCCTACCCCAAGGTAGGCAGGTAATTTCATCATGACTCTATGTCGAGGATCTCTAATGACTACTGTAATGCTCCCTTTCTTATTGGGACCCCTGGACACTCCATCAAAATGCATTGTATAAGTCTGTAAAGGGTTTATGTTGCCAACCATGGTCAATTCCTCTATCATAACTATGATAATCAAAGTTTAGTATATTGAGAGGATGAACCAAAGGCTCCATCCAATCTTCTTCATTGAAACTTATAGGGATACTCATTAGGATGCTCAAGTAATGATGGCAGAAGACCTTAATTTCTCAAGCAAATGTCTTGTCTACTTGCTCAATCGCCTTATACCCTTTGCTCCACCAAACAATCCTTCCCTGATTGTATCTATTATTCTATATATGGGTGCTCCAAATAGGGAATTAGTCGTGCCATCAACCAATTGTAACTTCTCTTGCAGCTTTTGAATCAATGTGGTATACGCATGCAAAGCATTTGTCTCATTAGTATGCCTATAGATAATAAGGTTTAATATTGTTAAGATTAACTTATTCTTAAATTCCATCCCTTGAAAATCTACTAATAGTGTGGTGGAATTATTTTTACCTATTCTAACTATCTTCTAGGGACCATCCCACTTAGGCTCTACTTTGCCAAGAGAAAGCTCCCTATGGGCATCATAGTATAGGATTGGTTGTCCTTTTTAAAGGTATACTTCTTTGCTTTTATGTCTTGAAGTTGCTTCTTGTGACACATCTTCATCCCCCAAAGAATGGTTAATCGCAAATCATATTGTAGATAACTCAATCTAAAGGAATAGTACACATTTCTCTCCATGAACTAATTTGAACGAGGTGTGGCTTGCAGCTCATTTAAGGGTCGTATTATACACCCATACATCCACATATAATTTATTGTCCTAATCTCATTTCTTTTTTAAACAATCTTTGACAGGATTCGCACAAGCTACTTTTCTGTGTTTTCAACTTGCCCATTCACCTGTGGATTATAAGGTGTCGTTTTGTTGTGCTTAATTTGCCAAGGCTTTTGATCACCTTATTCAAAAAATGAGTGCCTCGATCCAACACAAGATTTTTTTAGCAGGCCAAACCGATAGATTCTCTATTCAAGAAGGAAGCTAGGAGTCTCCTTTGCATCATCCTTCCTCATTGCTTGTGCTTCCAAACATTTTGTAAAATAGTGAGTTGCTTCTATAATATACATCTTATGTGTAGAGAATGATGGGGTAATTGGATCTACAAAGTCAATGCTCCACTTCTTGAATGGCAATAAAGCCATCATAGGCGTCGGTGGGGGCGCTCTTGATTCTCTCGACTATCATGTATCTGACATATATTGCACCTCTTTACATATGCAAATGCATCCTGGAAGATGGAAAACCACCAATATCTGGCTCTTAAGGCTTTTTGTGTAGTCAACCATCTAGCAAAGTACCCTCCACAAGTAGAGTCATGACACTCTTCCAAGATAAAGGTAACCTCATCAGGCATAACACATCAACGATAAGCATCATCTACCCCTTGCAAATATAGGATTCCTACAATTAAAGCAAACTTCAAAGCCTGTTGTTTAATCTTCCTTTTCTCAGTCTTAGACAAAGAAGCTCCAAACTCTTGTTCAGATAGATAATCCATTATTGCGGCATACCAGAATTGAATGGAGGCCATGTCTATTTTCAACAGACCCTTAAGGTCGCTAACTTCATCTAATACTTTCTTTGGCTCCCCGAAGTCTACAAGACACTCCATGATGACTTGAAATCTTGGTGTCTTACTCTTGAT